>NC_073414.1:1017082-1024582 GCF_028641065.1 Leucoraja erinaceus
TGGGCCTATCTTAATCAGATGGATCGCAGGGTTTCAAGTGGATATCTCACTCAGCACTGCCGTCTCAGGACGTGATAGTCATGCTAATACATGCTTCACTCATTCACAAATGTGACATTCACATGCATAAATATAAATAACCAAGTGATGTCTGTGTTTTTCATGCCACTCAAAACACGTGCAGGTTTGTTGGTTAATTGGTTCGGTAAAATTGTAAATTGACCCCAGTGTGTGTTGGATAGTGTTAGTGTGCGGGGATCGCTGGTTGGCACAGGCCCGATGGGCTGAAGGGCCTGTTTCCGCGCTGTATCTCAAAACTAAACTGTGATAACTTGGGCTGGTCTCATTTTATGACCATTACCCTATCCAAAACGGCATTAATCTTCCATGCAGGTGCTTGTGTGATAGTCACAGAGTGATACATCATGGAAACAGGCCATTCAGCCCAACTTGCCCACACTGGCCAACATGTCCCAGCTACACTAGTCATAGTCATAGAATGATACAGTGTGGAAACAGGCCCTTCAGCCCAACTTGCCCATGCCAGCCAACATGTCCCAGGTACACTAGACCCACCTGCCCGCGTTTGGTCGATGTCCCACCAAACCTGTCCTATCCGTGTACCTGTCTAACTGTTTCTTAAACGTTGGCTAATTTTCACACAGAGAGTGGTGAATCTGTGGAATTCTCTGCGACAGAGGGTAGTTGAGGCCACACAGTTCATTGGCTATATTTAAGAGGGAGTTAGATGTGGCCCTTGTGGCTAAAGGGATCAGGGGGTATGGAGAGAAGGCAGGGATGGGATACTGAGTTGGATAATCAGCCATGATCATATTGAATGGCGAATGGTGCAGGCTCGAAGGGCCGAATGGCCTCTACTCCTGCACCTATTGTCTATGTTTCTATGTTGGGATAGTCCCAGCTTCAAGTAGCTCCTCTGGCAGCTTGTTCCACACACCCATGTGTGATGTGTGAGGAGGGATGCAATGCTGCTGAGGTGACTACAAGCAAACATCATGGTGTATTATAAATAAACCCTCTTAACGTTGTGTACTTTTGCATCCTGTCTAAGCTGCTTGGATCCATCCATCGCCATTAAGCCCGTCTTTGAGCGTTTTCAGTCAGTGATTATTACCTCTGGGGTGAGCAACAATTTATTTCTATAATCAAAATATGGATTTGTTTGTGTGATTTGAACGACTGTTTGCATTTCCCCTTTCGCCAGTCTTTCATTAAGCTTTCTTTGCAATAAAATTGTCAGATTAAATTTAGTGCCGTGTGAGGCATTTCCCGAGCTGTTAAATATTCCTCCCACTGCTTTCAGACAAGGCTGTAGCTGGTGTGTATGGGTTATATTCTACTCACGCTGTGTAGGAAGCAACTGCACATGCTGGTTTACACCGAAGAAATCTACACAGAGTGCTGGAGTAACTCAGCGGGTCAGGCAGCATCTGTGGAGAACATGGATAGGTGACGTTTCACAGAGTGCTGGGGTAACTCAGCGGGTCAGGCACTCATGGATAGGTGACGTTTCACAGAGTGCTGGAGTAACTCAGGCAGCATCTGTGGAGAACATGGATAGGTGACGTTTCACAGAGTGCTGGAGTAACTCAGCGGGTTAGACAGCATCTATGGCACTAAGGAAATAGACAACGTTTTGGGCTGAAACCCATAAGGGTTTCGGCCCGAAACGTTACCTATTTCCAGAAGGATTTCGGCCTGAAAAGTTGCCTATTTCCAGAAGAATTTCGGCCCGAAACGTTGCCTATTTCCTTAGCTCCATAGATGCTGCTGCACCATAACTCAGTGGGTCAGGCAGCATCGCTGGAGAGATGGAATGGGTGACGTTTCGGGTTGAGACCATTCTTGTGGTTTAATGATGGTTTTATAACCACACGTGTAAATGCAGAGAGAAATACTTTTCTTATCTAGAGTCCAGTAGAGGCTTTCCGTACCTAAGCACATCCCCCATTAGCGAGTGTACAGAAATGACTGGAAGCCTCTTCACACTGAAAGTCAGGGGGAGGTGAGAACTGGAGGTGGGGAAAACCAGGTCAGGCAGCAACTCGTTTTGTCCAGGCTCAGGCCAGAAAGAGATCAAAGCCCCAAATCGCGTCCTAACTCAAATCGTGTCAGAAATGAGAGGGGTCACCTATTCCTTCTCCCCAGAGACGCTGCCTGTCCCACTGAGTTACTCCAGCACTTTGTGTCGGTATCTTTGGTGTCTAGCAGCATCTGCAGCTCCTCCCTACACATAATGTGTTTCACTGTATGTCGGTGCAGATGAAAACAATAAGATGATACTAAGCTAATTCCCGCTGTAAGGTTGTATGTTCTACGTTGCTTTGCAGACATTATCCCCTCTGGACATGTATCCAAAAATCCTGGACTTCAGGCCTGTTATCCTGGCCACGTTCACCATGACTTTGGCGAGAACCTGCCTCTGTCCCATGGTAAGTCTGGCCACTGGACACAGTTTCTTCCACAGGTGTCACAAGTTTAGAGATACAGCGTGGAAAGTGGTCCTTCGGCACCGACCAGCGATCCCCGTACACTAAAGATTCAGATTCAATTTTAATTGTCATTGTCAGTGTACAGTACAGAGACAACGAAATGCATTTAGCATCTCCCTGGAAGAGCGACATAGCAAACGATTTGAATAAATAATAATAAGTGTCCGGGGGGGGGGGTGATTGGCAGTCACCGAGGTACGTTGTTGAGTAGAGTGACAGCCGCCGGGAAGAAGCTGTTCCTCGACCTGCTGGTTCGGCAACGGAGAGACCTGTAGCGCCTCCCGGATGGTAGGAGGGTAAACAGTCCATGGTTGGGGTGAGAGCAGTCCTTGGCGATGCTGAGCGCCCTCCGCAGACAGCGCTTGCTTTGGACAGACTCAATGGAGGGGAGCGTGGAACCGGTGATGCGTTGGGCAATTTTCACCACCCTCTGCAATGCCTTCCGGTCGGAGACAAAGCAGTTGCCATACCATACTGTGATGCAGTTGGTAAGGATGCTCTCGATGGTGCAGCGGTAGAAGTTCACCAGGATCTGAGGAGACAGATGGACCTTCTTCAGTCTCCTCAGGAAGAAGAGATGCTGATGAGCCTTCTTGATCAGAGTAGAGGTATTGTGGGTCCAAGAGAGGTCATCGGAGATGTTGACTCCCCCCAGGAACCTGAAGCTAGAAACACGTTCCACCTCCGTCCCGTTAATGTGGATGGGGGTGTGCGTGCCGCCTCTGGACTTCCTGAAGTCTACAATGAGCTCCTTGGTCTTCTTGGAGTTAAGGGCCAGGTTGTTGTCAGCGCACCATGCTGCTAAGTGCTGGACCTCCTCCCTGTAGGCCAGCTCATCGTTGGGCCTGTCCACTTACACGACCTAATTCACCATCTTTTTTTGCTCGTGGACATTTTTCATCAGGCTAAAACTTGATGCCACGAGTACCTACGACTAGCATCACGACCTTGCTGCGACCTCCTACGACCTCGTGATGAGTATGAGTCAAGGGCAAACTCGGCAGAGGTGGTGAAAGTGGGACAGGGCCTTAACTCTAGGGACAATTTACATTTACACCAAGCCATTTAACCTACAAACCTGCACGCCTTTGGAGTGTGGGAGGAAACCGAAGATCTCGGAGAAAACCCGCGCAGGTCACGGGGAGAACGTGCAAACTCCGTACAGACAGCACCTGTGTCTCTGGCGCTCTCTACTGCTGCGCCACCGTGCCGCCCTTAACATTTTGTCTGTGTTTGTGTTTCAGATTGTGGGTCGAGGCAACGATCAGGTGACGATTAGCTCCAAGTTTGAAACCAGAGAGGACATTGGTGAGTGATTGTTTGATCTGTCATTGAGTGAAGAAGGGTCTCGACCCGAATCGTCACCTATTCCTTTGCTCCATTGATGCTGCCTGTCCTGCTGAGTTTCTCCAGCATTTTTGTCTACCTTCGATTTTTTCCAGCATCTGCAGTTCTTTCTTAAACATGTAGTAATTGATTGTTTGTAGGGACCAGCACCCAAAATATTAGCAACACACGTGTCCTTGTGTAAGAAAGAACTGCAGATGCTGGGCCTCCTTTGTGTCCTGGGCCTTCTCCATTGTCAGAGTGAGGCCCAGCGCAAATTGGAGGAACAGCACCTCATATTCCACTTGGGTAGTTTACACCCCAGCGGTATGAACATTGACTGTAGCCCTTGCTTTCTCTCTCCATCCCCTTCCCAGTTCTCCCACCAGTCTTACTGTCTCCAACTCCATTCTATCCATGTCACACCCCCTCCCCTGACATCAGTTTGAAGAAGGGTCTCGACCCGAAACGTCGCCCCATTTTTGACCAGAGATGCTGCCTATCCCACTGAGTTACTCCAGCATTTTGTGCCTCCACGTGCCCTTGTGTTTGGTACATGCAGAATTGTGAACGCAGCCTCTGTTCTGTTTCATTGTCGTTCCTGTATATCAGGCTGAAGAAGGATCCTGACCCAAAACTTCAACTCTACGTTTCATGTCCAGAACCTTCTTCAGATCTTTGGGTCTGAAGAAATGTTCTGACCCGAGACGTCACCTATACCTTTTCTCCAGAGTTGCTGCCTGAACCGCTGAGTTACTCCAGCATTTTATATCTGTTTTAAGCGTACATTTATGTCCAATTGTCGAACCTCTACGATGATTATGGTGGCCGATTGGGAAAGGGGGAGATGCAGCGAGACCTGGGTGTCATGGTACACCAGTCATTGAAGGTAGGCAGCAGGTGCAGCAGGAAGTAAAGAAAGCGAATGGTATGTTAGCTTTCATTGCAAAAGGATTTGAGTATAGGAGCAGAGAGGTTCTACTGCAGTTGTACAGGGTCTTGGTGAGACCACACCTGGAGTATTGCGTACAGTTTTGGTCTCCAAATCTGAGGAAGGACATTATTGCCATAGAGGGAGTGCAGAGAATGTTCACCAGACTGATTCCTGGGATGTCAGGACTGTCTTATACTGGATAGACTTGGTTTATACTCTCTAGAATTTAGAAGACTGAGAGGGGATCTTATAGAAACTTACAAAATTCTTAAGGGGTTGGACAGGCTAGATGCAGGAAGATTGTTCCCGATGTTAGGGAAGTCCAGGACAAGGGGTCACAGCTTGAGGATAAAGGGGAAATCCTTTAAAACGACCGAGATGAGAAGAACTTTTTTCACACAGAGAGTGGTGAATCTCTGGAACTCTCTGCCACAGAGGGTAGTAGTTGAGGCCACAGTTCATTGGCTATATTTAAGAGGGAGTTAGATGTGGCCCTTGTGGCTAAGGGGATCAGGGGGTATGGAGAGAAGGCAGGTACGGGATACTGAGTTGGATGATCAGCCATGATCATATTGAATGGCGGTGCAGGCTCGAAGGGCCGAATGGCCTCTACTCCTGCACCTAATTTCTATGTTTCTATGTTTCTATTATGTGTGTCGGAGAGAGGACAACTTAATCAAAGTAGGCATGCCAAGAGGAGTTTTCCCAGTGAAGCCTCTCGTCTGCTCCACTGAGAAATCTCCGCAGGGTATGTCTACTTTGAAGAGGTTCTCCTCATCTCTCCGACAAGGTCTGAATTTGGGTCTCGACCCGAAACGTCACCCATTCCTTCTCCCCAGAGATGCTGCCCTTCCCGCTGAGTTACTCCAGCGTTTTGTCTCTCTACAATGATTAGATGCTTTCACACAAAGCTGTTCCCAGGGATAGTGTGGCCAATAGCTGCACCTTATAACCATATAACAATTACAGCACGGAAACAGGCCATCTCGACCCTTCTAGTCCGTGCCGAACACATAATCTCCCCTAGTCCCATATACCTACACTCAGACCATAACCTTCCATTCCCTTCCCATCCATATAACTATCCAATTTATTTTTAAATGATAAAAACGAACCTGCCTCCACCACCTTCACTGGAAGCTCATTCCACACAGCTACCACCCTCTGAGTAAAGAAGTTCCCCCTCCTGTTACCCCTAAACTTCAGTCCCTTAATTCTCAAGTCATGTCCCCTTGTTTGAATCTTCCCTACTCTCAGTGGGAAAAGCTTTTCCACGTCAACTCTGTCTATCCCTCTCATCATTTTAAAAACCTCTATCAAGTCCCCCCCTTAACCTTCTGCGCTCCAAAGAATAAAGCCCTAACTTGTTCAACCTTTCTCTGTAACCTTGTTCCTCATCATAACTTTGTATTCTTCAATCGGTCCGAATGTCGGAGACTAACTTTCCTCTCGTCCGCTGCTCCAGCTGTGATCCGTAACTACGGCAACCTACTGCTGGAGATGTCGGCCATTGTCCCGGATGGAATCGTGTCGTTCTTCACCAGCTACCATTACATGGAGAACATCGTGGCTTCCTGGTACGAGCAGGTAAGGGATCTTGGCCTAGAGTTCAGGCTGCTCCGTGGGCTTGTCCTACAAGATTCACCAGGATTAACGGGGCTGCCCTGTTCCACTCCGGGACACCCCCTCCCGGAACGCATCAATAGACAATAGGTGCAGGGGTAGGCCATTCGGCCCTTCGAGCTAGCACCGCCATTCAATATGATCATGGCTGATCATCCCCAATCAGTACCCCGTACCTGCCTACTCCCCATATCCCCTGACTCCGCTATATTTGGGGAAGTCCAGAACAAGGGGTCACAGTTTAAGGATAAGGGGGAAATCTTATAGGACCGAGATGAGAAAAACATTTTTCACACAGAGAGTGGTGAATCTCTGGAATTCTCTGCCACAAAAGGCAGTTGAGGCCACAGTTCATTGGGAGTTAGATGTGGCCCTTGTGGCTAAGGGGATCAGGGGGTATGGAGAGAAGGCAGGTACAGGATACTAAGTTGGATGATCAGCCATGATCATATTGAATGGCGGTGCAGGCTCGAAGGGCCGAATGGCCTCTACTACTGCACCTATTTATAGTTCTATGTTTCTATCTAGCTCTCTGTGTAGGATAGTGTTAGTGTGCGGGGATCGCTGGTCGGTTGGACTCTGTTTCCGCACTGCGCCTCTAAACTAAACTAAACGCAGAACTAAACTAACTCTAAACTAAACACAGAAGACACTGGGGATTTTAGACCTATCTATTCACCCGTTATTTACATCCATTTTTCTCTCTCCTTTTCTCAACAGGGAATTCTAGAAAACATTCAAAGAAACAAACTCATTTTCATTGAAACACAGGATGCTGCTGAGACCAGCGTGGCTCTGGACAAGTATCAGGAGGTGGGTGGAGGTGGAGGGGAGGGGGGAAAGAGGGAGGAGGAGGAGAGGAGAGGGGAGGAGGGGAGGGGACGGTAGGAGAGAGGGGAGGAGAGGGGAAGAAAGGAGAGAGGGGAAGGAGAAGGGTGGGGAAGGGAGAGATGGGGAGGAGGGGAGGATAGGGGGAAGGAGAGGGGAGGAGAGGAGGGGAGGAGGGGAGAGGAGAGGAGGGGAGGAGAGAGGGGAGGGAAGGAGAGGGGCGGGGAAGGGAGAGATGGGGATGGGAGGTGGGGGAGGTGTGGCATTCAAAGGAGT
>NC_073414.1:1027082-1052082 GCF_028641065.1 Leucoraja erinaceus
GATCCCTAGCCACAAGGGCCACATCTAACTCCCTCTTAAATATAGCCAATGAACTGGCCTCAACTCCCTTCTGTGGCAGAGAGTTCCACAGATTCACCACTCTCTGTGTGTTCACCACTATCTGCATGTTCCTTCCCATTCAAAAGTGTTGCGTCTATGTTCCGTTGTGTAAAGTTGTGGCTGTGTTTGGCAGGCTCGATTAGAATACACACGGGACCAGTTCCAAATCCGCGAGAACGATTTCCTGACATTCGACGCCATGAGGCACGCGGCTCAGTGTGTGGGGCGTGTCATTCGAGGGAAAACTGATTATGGATTAATGATCTTTGCAGACAAGGTAATGTGAGACGTCCAAGTTATGCCGAATATGTCAGAAGCAGTGACTGAGATTCACCTGGAATGTGCCCAAATTACTTTAAAACAGTGCTGGCGTAACTCAGCGGGACAGGCAGCATCTCTGGAGAGAAGGAACGGGTGAACTTTTGGGTCGAGACCCTTCTTCAAACCCATTCCTTCTCTCCAGAGACGCTGCCTGTCCCGCTGAGTTACTCCAGCATTTTGTGTCTACGATTTAAACCAGCATCTCTGCAGCTCTTTCCTACCCAAGTTACTTTAGTTTAGTTTAGAAATACAGCGTGAAAAACAGGCCCTTCGGCCCAACGAGTCCAGCGCACCCCCACACTAATACTATCCTACACACGCTGGGACAATTAACAGGGGCCAATTAGCCTGCAAACCCGCACGTCTTTGGAGTGTGGGAGGAAACCGTAGCACCCGGATAAAACCCACGCAGGTCACGGGGAGAACGTGCAAACTCTGTACAGACAGCGCCCGTAGTCAGGATCAAATCGGGGTCTACATAGAAACATAGCAACATAGAAAATAGGTGCAGGAGTAGGCCATTCGGCCCTTCGATCCAGCACCGCCATTCATTGTGATCATGGCTGATCATCCAGAATCAGTACCCCGTTCCTGCCTTCTCCCTACATCCCTTGATTCCTTTAGCCCAAAGAGCTACATCTAATGCCCCTGTCCTACTTAGGAAACCTGAACGGAAACCTCTGGAGACTTTGCGCCCCACCCAAGGTTTCCGTGGAGGTTGCCGGAGGTTGCAGGTAGTGGAAGCAGGTAGGGAGACTGACAAAAACCTCCGGGAACCTCACGGAAACCTTGGGTGGGGCGCAAAGTCTCCAGAGGTTTCCGTAAGGTGACAAGAGTTATCTTCCTGTACTTCTTGTCTCTGGGCAGCGCTACGCACGAGCGGACAAGCGGGGAAAGCTGCCTCGATGGATCCAGGAGCACCTCACCGACAGCAACCTCAACCTGACTGTGGACGAGGCCATCCAGATCGCCAAGCACTTCCTGCGCCAGATGGCACAGCCGTTCCGTAAGGTCAGCTCCACACCCCCCTCCCTTCATCCCTTGTCCAGTTGGAAATGGTACAGAGAAGATGGTAGGTAGACAAAAAAGCTGGAGAAACTCAGCGGGTGCAGCAGCATCTATGGAGCGAAGGGAATAGGCAACGTTTCGTGTCGACGCCCCCTGTCCCGCTGAGTTATGCCCCTGTCCCACTTAGGAAACCTGAACGGAAACCTCTGCAGACTTTGCGCCCCACCCAAGGTTTCCGTGCGGTTCCCGGAGGTTGCAGGTGGTTGCCGGAGGCTGCAGGCAGTGGAAGCAGGTAGGGAGACTGACAAAAAACCTCCGGGAACCTCACGGAAACCTTGGGTGGGGCGCAAAGTCTCCAGAGGTTTCCGTTCAGGTTTCCTAAGTGGGACAGGGTCATTAGGGAACAGCGTTTTGTGTGTAATAGGCAACGTTTCGTGCCGAAACCCGGAAGGAAATAGGCAACGTTTCGGGCCGAAACCCGGAAGGGTTTCGGCCCGAAACGTTGCCTATTTCCTTAGCTCCATAGATGCTGCTGCACCCGCTGAGTTTCTCCAGCACTTTTTGTCTATTCAATATGATCATGGCTGATCATCCAACTCAGTATCCCATCCCTGCCTTCTCTCCATACCCTCTGATCCCTTTAGCCACAAGGGCCACATCTAACTCCCTCTTAAATATAGCCAATGAACTGTGTGGCCTCGACTACCTTCTGTGGCAGAGAATTCCACAGATTCACCACTCTCTGTGTGAAAAATATTTTTCTCATCTCGGTCCTAAAAGATTTCCCCCTTATCCTTAATCTGTGACCCCTTGTTCTGGACTTTCCCAACATCGGGAACAATCTTCCTGCATGTAGCCTGTCCAACCCCTTAAGAATTTTGTAAGTTTCTATAAGATCCCCCCTCAATCTTCTAATTTCTAGCGAGTACAAGCCGAGTCTATCCAGTCTTTCTTCATATGAAAGTCCTGACATCCCAGGAATCAGACTGGTGAACCTTCTCTGTACACCCTCCTATGGCAAGAATGTCCTTCCTCAGATTGGGAGACCAAAACTGCACGCACTACTCCAGGTGTGGTCTCACCAAGACCCTGTACAACTGCAGTAGAACCTCCCTGCTCCTATACTCAAATCCTCTTGCTATGAATGGATTTCATCTAGATGTGGTCAAGTTGGAAAGGGTAGAGAGGTATGGCACAGAATGTTGGAGTAACTCAGCGGGACAGGCAGCTTCTCTGGAGAGAAGGGATGGGTGACGTTTCGGGTGGAGACCCTTCTTCAGACCGAGAGTTGGGAGGAGGGAAACGAGAGATATAGAGGGACATGTTGAGAGATAATGAACAAATAAATGAAAGATATGCAAAAAAGTACCAATGATAAAGGAAACGGGCCATTGTTAGTTGTTTGCTGGGTGAGAACGAGAAGCTGGTGTGGCTTGGGTGGGGGAGGGGGAATGCCGGGGCTAGTTGAAGTTAGAGAAATCAATATTCATACCACTGGGGTGTAAGCTAGGAAATAGAAACATACATAGAAAATAGATGCAGGAGTAGAGGCCATTCGGCCCTTCGAGCCTGCACCATTCGCCATTCAATATGATCATGGCTGATCATCCAACTCAGTATCCTGTACCTGCCTTCTCTCCATACCCCCTGATCCCCTTAGCCACAAGGGCCACATCTAAATCCCTCTTAAATATAGCCAATGAACTGTGGCCTCAACTACTCTCTGTGGCAGAGAGTTTTAGAGATTCACCACTCTCTGTGTGAAAAAAGTTCTTCTCATCTCGGTTTTAAAGGATTTCCCCCCTTATCCTTAAGCTGTGGCCCCTTGTCCTGGACTTCCCCAACATCGGGAACAATCTTCCTGCATCTAGCCTGTCCAACCCCTTAAGAATTTTGTAAGTTTCTATAATATCCCCTCTCAATCTCCTAAATTCTAGAGAGTATAAACCAAGTTTTACATATTTACATTTACACCAAGCCAATTTGTCTACAAAACCCGCAATAACGTCTTTGGAGTGTGGGAGGAAACCGGAGCACCCGGAGAAAAACCCACGCAGGTTATGGGGAGAACGTGCAAACTCCGTACAGACAGCACCCGTGGTCGGGATGGATCCCGGGTCTCTGGCGCTGTGAGGCAGCAGCTCTACCCGCTGCACCACCGTGCCGCACTAATGCTTCTCTCCTGTTTCCACCTTCAGGAGGATCAGCTTGGGCTGTCGTTGCTGTCACTGGAGCAGCTGGAATCCGAGGAGATAATGAGCAGGATTCACGAGATCTCTCATCAAGTGTGAGGCCAGAACGGACAAGATTCCCGGCCCTGTTACGCTGCACTGCGTAAGTGGAGACTGTCCCGGCTGCCAGCATCTCTCCATCCTAGACTCACACAGTGTGGAAACAGGCCCTTCGGCCCAACCTGCCCACACCGGCCAACATGTCCCAGCTACACTAGTCCCACCTGCCCGCATTTGGTCCATATCCCTCCAAACCTGTCCTATCCATGTCCTAACTGTTTCTTAAATGTTGTGATAGTCCCAGCCTCAACTACCTCCTCTGGCAGCTCGTTCCATACACCCATGTGTGAAAAAGTTACCCCTCAGATTCCTATTAAATCTTTCTCCCTTCAACTTAAACCTATGTCCTCTGGTCCTCGATTCCCCGACTCTGGGCAAGAGACTCTTACACCTTGCACCAGGGGACATTTGCCTGAGAGGCCAGGCAGTGGCCAGTGTCCGGTGGTCAGTGTAGGAGGGTGAATTGTCTGCGGGCATTCTCTGGACACTGCCACTGTCCCGACATGATAACGATTCACTGCGATAGAACTTTATTGATCACAGGAGGGAAATTGATCTGCCAACGGTCATAAAAACACAAGCTACATTAAACGTGACATTAAGGTGACGAGTGGAAAGGATTGAGGAGGGGGGGTGGGGGGAGTTAGTCTCAGTCTACCCCACGACAGAAGGGGGGGGGCTCCTCCAGTTACCCAGCGATTCTGAGATTATTTACACCCCGACACAGGTAGATGTTCCATCGACTGGTGGTTGGACCGGCTGATCAGCAGTGGTGTCGGGGGGAGCTAAACTGAGGCGTTTGTGGGGTACATGTCCACTGGGGTACATGCCGCAGTGCCACAGCTACACCAGCAGGGAGCAGCGTTCATGCAGTTCCCACTGGAATATTGAAATAAAGTATAAATGCTGACAAACTGCAGGATGTAAACGCTCATCACACCCCGCCCCACCCCCCCCACACCCCCCCCCCCCCTCCTCTCCATCCCACCCCCACCCCACCCACCCCCCACCACCTCTTCCCCCTCCTCTCCTACCCCCCCTCCACCCCCCACCCCCCCCACACTCCTCCCCCCTCCCCAACTCTTACCCCTACTACTGCACCCCACCCCCACACCCCCCCACACTCCTCTCCCCCCCCCCTCTCCACCCCTAACCCCTCTTCCCCCCCCCCACACCCACCCCACCCCCCACTCTACCCCCCACACTCCTCTTCCCCCCCCCTCCTCCTCTCCACTCCTAACCCCATCCCCCACTCCCACACTCCTCTCCCTCCCCCCACCTCTTTCTTCATCCCCTCCCCCCCCTCTCCACCCCCTTCCCTACTCCTCTCCACCTCTCCCCTCCCCCCTCCTCCCCTACTCCACCCCACACTCCTCTCCCCCCCCCCCCCCCTTCTCCATCCCCTCCACCCCCCCCCTCTCCACCCCCCCCCTTCCCCTCCTCTCCCTGCTGGTGTAGTCGAGGATCTGCAGTTCCTTCCCACACGCCTTGCGTCTTTTGTCTCAAGACATATCCCTGCAACAAGAGGCTGTGCCACCGGGTGGTGCAGAATGGCCGCATTGCTGACCATCACCACCACTGACCCATCACAAGAACAGCCCCAGACCACAGACACTGACCTTCACTGGAGAACAGCCCCAGACCACAGACAATGCCAACTGTGGCAAAACTTTGAAGACTAATTGGGCAACACAGCTCCAGAGACCCGGGTTCGATCCTGACTGCGGTTGCTGTCTGTACGGAGTTTGCACGTTCTCCCCGTGGGTTTTCTCCGGGTGCTCCAGTTTCCTCCCACACTCCAAAGCCGTGCAGGTTTGTAGATTAATTGGCTTCGGTAAAGATTGTAAATAGTCCCCAGTGTGTGTAGGATAGTGTTAGTGTGCGGGGATCGCTGGTCGGCACGGAATCAGTGGGCTGAAGGGCCTGTTTCCACGCTGTAACTCTGAACTAAAGTAAACTAGAAGCCTGGCACTATCTACCGTGAATAGCTGTTGACGTCAGGTCAATGGTTAAACTGAAATCTGAGCTGAGTAGAGTTTTGTTCATCAATTAACACAAATGGAGTAAATGCTGGCAATGGGAATGGTATGATCTCACTGAAACAGGCTTAGGGATAAGTGTCTTGTTTAGTGTTCCTAGCTCAACTCGCTCCAAGGCGCTGCCATGCAATGCAACACTATGTTACACCCTCCTCAAAGATAGACACAGAGTGCTGGAGTAACTCAGCGGGTCAGGCAGCATCTGTGGAGAACAGGGATAGGTGACGTTTCACAGAGTGCTGGAGTAACTCAGATAGGTGACGTTTCACAGCGTGCTGGAGTAACTCAGGGGTCAGCAGCATCTGTGGAGAACATGGATAGGTGACGTTTCACAGAGTGCTGGAGTAACTCAGCGGGTGCAGCAGCATCTATGGAGCTAAGGAAATAGGCAACGTTTCGGGCCGAAACCCTTCCGGGTTTCGGCCCGAAACGTTGCCTATTTCCAGAAGGATTTCGGCCCGAAACATTGCCTATTGAGAGAAGGAACGGGTGACATTTGGGGTCAAGACTCTTCCTCCTCTGTTCTCTAACTTCATCACATTTCTTGGAGCTGACAGATGCTGGATATTTTCCCAAGTAATGGTCACCGCTTCTCTCTCTCAAGTTCAAATTCACATTCATTGTTCCATGCACCCCTTGAGTTTCCATACTGTCATACGAATGAAAATAACACAATACACAATAGAATTGTGGTTGAATGACAAAACTTAAATAACAATCAAACTTTCCCCTCTGCCACATGTGAATTCCTTGCCTCCCCAATGTACACAAATAGCAGTAACCTGCAGCGCTGACTAGAATAGAATAGAATAGTTTCTTTATTGTCATTGTAACATGGACCATGTACAACGAAATTTAAAATGTCAGCCAGTCAGTGCAGCATTCAAACATTTCTAAAAGCTAACGATACATACACGGTAAAATAATAAAGATAAACAACTAAATAAATATCACGAACACAGCACGCATGTCACAAAGTACTTTGGCCCACACCGGCCAACATGTCCCAGCTACGCTAGTCCCACCTGCCCGCGTTTGGCCCATATCCCTCCAAACCTGTCATTCAAGTCTCCAGCCCTTGGAGCTTGCTCATGGGTTGGACACCACTCAATATCAAAATGGGTCTGTGGAATTTGGAAATTTGAATTAATATCTGGAATCACATAGAAACATAGAAATTAGGTGCAGGAGTAGAGGCCATTTGGCCCTTCGAGCCTGCACCATTCGCCATTCAATGTGATCATGGCTGATCATCCAACTCAGTATCCCGTACCTGCCTTCTCTCCATACCCCCTGATCCCCTTAGCCACAAGGGCCACATCTAACTCCCTCTTAAATATAGCCAATTAACTGTGGCCTCGACTACCCTCTGTGGCAGAGAGTTCCAGAGATTCACCACTCTCTGTGTGAAAAAAGTTCTTTTCATCTCGGTTTTAAAGGATTTCCCCCTTATCCTTAAGCTGTGACCCCTTGTCCTGGACTTCCCTAACATCGGGTACAAAGTTTCCTGCATCTAGCCTGTCCACCCCCTTAAGAATTTTGTAAGTTTCTATAAGATCCCCTCTCAATCTCCTAAATTCTAGAGAGTATAAACCAAGTCTATCCAGTCTTTCTTCATAAGACAGTCCTGACATCCCAGGAATCAGTCTGGTGAACCTTCACTGAGGCAGCAAGCTTGGTTTAGTTTAGAGATACAGCGTGGAAACAGGCCCTTCGGCCCACCGAGTCCATGCCGACCAGCGATCCCCGATTCAACCAAATAGGCCAATAATCAATAATCATGTTATGCATGAGCGCCGTAAATCAAAGGAGCAGAATGAGGCCGTTCGGCCCATCGAGTCTACTCCACCATTCTATCATGGCTGATCTATCTCTCCCTCCTAACCCCATTCTCCTGCCTTCTCCCCATAACCCCTGACACCCAACTAATCTGTCAATCCCTGTCTTTAAAATACCACTCTTGGCCTCAGCCGTTGGAGGCAACGAATTCCGCAGATTCACCACCTTCTGACTAAAGAAATGCTTCCCCTTCAATAAATTTGTTTTAAATATAGAGATACAGCATGGAAACAGGCCCTTCAGCCCACCGAGCCTGCACCAACATGCGATCACCACACACTAACACTATCCTACACACATTAGGGACAATTTTACAATTACACCAGGCCAGAAAGGGGCTGAAGACTGAGAAAGGGTCTGAAGAAGGGTGTCGACCAGAAACACCACCCATTCCTTCTCTCCAGAGACGCCCCCTGTCCCGCTGAGTGATGCCCCTGTCCCACTTAGGAAACCTGAACGGAAACCTCTGGAGACTTTGCGCCCCACCCAAGGTTTGTTTCCGTGCGGTTCCCGGAGGTTGCAGGTGGTTGCCGGAGGTTGCAGGTAGTGGAAGCAGGTAGGGAGACTGACAAAAACCTCCGGGAACCGCACGGAAACCTTGGGTGGGGCGCAAAGTCTCCAGAGGTTTCCGTTCAGGTTTCCTAAGTGGGACAGGGTCATTACTCCAGCGTTTTGTGTTTATCGCAGCCTGGAGGTTTCTAGATCATCAACATTACCACATCCCCCAGTGTGTGGATTTGGATGCTGTTGCTATGGGAGCCACCGTTCAACAAAAGCAAACCTTCCCTCGCCCCCAACCTCCCCCACCCACCCTCTCCAGCCTCCCTCCCTTCACTCAATGAGAACTCAGACTCCTTGCATTCAGTAAAGCATGTTGGTGAATCATCTACTTAGTGAGGATTCCATTCCATACTGTGTCCATCATACAGACATGTTGGTCAGCAGCCCAACTTTTATTTACACAAGAAGACATCTTAGAATACAGCTTTTTTTTAAACCGTAACCAATTTTTATGAAGCCACAAATCCTCAGAAGTTACGCTAAACAGTTTACGGCAACTTGTGGGGTTTATTTTGCTCCCCATTTTAATAGACACCAGGTACAAAGTTCTGAAAAGTTTCACGTTTAGATTCACCTTGCCATTTTTTTTATTTTTTTTTAATCATTTAAAAATAAATTGGATAGTTATATGGACGGGAAAGGTATGGAGGGTTATGGTCTGAATGCAGGTATATGGGACTAGGGGAGAATACGTGTTCAGCACGGACTAGAAGGGTCGAGATGGCCTGTTTCCGTGCTGTAATTGTTATATGGTTAATTCACAAACAAAGCCAACTTCCACCCTTCAAACGGACGGTCCCAAAAATAGACTCGTGATTTTAAAGACAAAGTCCAGAACCATTGGCCTTAAACACACAGTTTAACAATAAGGGGTCGGCCATTTAGGACTGAGATGAGGAAAAGCTTTTTCACCCAGAGAGTTGCGAATCTGTGGAATTCTCTGCCACAGAAGGCAGTGGAGGCCGATTCACTGGATGTTTTCAAGAGAGGGTTAGAAATATAGACAATAGGTTCAGGAGTAGAGGCCATTCGGCCCTTCTAGCCTGCACCATTCACCATTCAATATGATCATGGCTGATCATCCAACTCAGTATCCCGTCCCTGCCTTCTCTCCATACCCCCCCGATCCCTTTAGCCACAAGGGCCACATCTAACTCCCTCTTAAATATAAGCAATGAACTGTGGCCTCAACTACTTTCTGTGGCAGAGAATTCCACAGATTCACCACTCTCTGTGTGAAAAGTTAGATTTAGCTCTTGGGGCTAACGGAATCAAGGGATATGGGGAGGAGGAACGGGGTTGTGGATGATCAGCCATGATCACATTGGGATGAATGACCCACTCCTGCAACTATTTTCTCTGTTTCTATGTTATTAAACCTGCATCTTGAATGGCAGTGCTGGCTCGAAGGGCCGAACGGCCTCCTACTGCACATATTTTCTCTGTTATCAAGAGAAAGGCAGCTTCTTAGCGCAGTGGAGCGGTGCTGTGAGCAGCGAGCTTTGTGGCTGAATAAAAGCTGCCACCACGACTCTAGTCGATACCATTGACCCGGGGTGTGTGAACTTTGACATCCTCTCTTTGCTTAGCTGGTCAGTGAATATCTGCTGGGGGCAGATATTGTTCAGGGCTGCCCCACAAACAAGCGAGGTGTTAAGTATTGAAAGCCGCTGGGCCGCTGCAAGTCTAGACGCATTGTGAGACGGAATGGGCGATCGAGTGTGTGTGAGCGGGGACATTGTCAGTGTGACTCGAGTCAGCCTTTCAAATGAAAACCTTTCACTGAATTCACTTAGTTAGAGCGACAGACTACATTGTACTTGTAAATTCAATAAGTAATTCAGAAGAAACTTTCACCGAGAGAACAGGAAGATAGTTCAGCCTGGTGGTAGAGGTGCTGCCAGAGACCCGGGTTCAATCCTGACCACCGGTGCTGTCTGTGCGGAGTTTGCACGTTCTCCCCGTGAAACGCGTGGGTTTTCTCCGGTTTCCCCCCACACGCCAAAGATTCTGTCAATTGTAAATTGTTCCAGGTGGGTGTAGGATGGTGTTAGTGTGCAGGGATCGCTGGTCGGCACGGACTTGATGGGCCGAAGGGCCTGTTTCCGCGCTGTATCTCTAAACTAAACTAATGGACGGTAAACCTTGTCGTATCTCCATGGTCCCGATTATTTTCAAGCCCCATCAGCCAGAGGTGATAGTGCCGGCTCCACACCTGACCTCACCTGACACTGAGTGACTTCAGGTCGATGGCTGCTTGGACTCTCTCTCCTCCTCTCTCACTCATTCTCTCCCTCTCTCTTTGTCCTTTCTCCCTGTCCCCCCTGCTTGCTTGCATCTTGCAATTCCCCCTCTCCCTCCTTCCCCCTCCCCTCCCCCTCTCCCTCCTTCCCCCCCGCTCCCCCTCCCTTTCCTCCCCTCTCCCCCCTTCCCCCCTCCCCCCCCCCCCTCCCCACTCCCCCTCTCCCTCCTTCCCCCCTCTCCCTTCTTCCCCCTCTCCCTCTCCCTCCTTCCCCCCCTCCCCTCTCTCCCTCCCCCCCTCTCCCCTCCTTCACCTCCCCCCTCCCCTCCTTCCCCCTCTCCCTCCTTCCCCCCCTCTCCCCTCCTTCCCCCTCTCCCTCCTCCTTCCCCCCCTCCCCTTCCCCCTCCCCCCTCTCCTACCTCTCTCCCTCTCCCTCTCTCTCTCCTGCCCCCCCTCTCCTCCTCTCCCTCTCCCTCCTTCCCCCTCTCCCTCCTTCCCCTCCCCCCTTCTCCCCTCCCCTCTCCCCCCCTCCTCCCCCTCTCCCCCCTCCCCTACTTCTCTCCCTCTCCCATCTTTCTCTCCTGCCCCCTTTCCCTCCCTCCCTCCCCTTCTCTCTCCCTCTAACCCGTCCCTCCCTCTCTCCCCTTCTCCCTCTCCCTCCTTCCCCTCCCCCCCTCCCTCCCTCCCTCTCTACCTCTCCCATCTTTCTGCCCCCTTTCCCTCTCTCCGCCCTGTCTCTCTCTCTGTCACATTATTTCTCTGCCCTATGAACAGATATAATGTTATCTATTTATGTTGAAATCAAGAGGAAAGCAAGTATGTTTTCAAACAGTGAGGCTGGTGTTGAGATTACCATGGATGTAGGTGTCCGTGACATTCGGATACAACAGGAATCTGGAAACAAGTGGGATATTGATCCTTTTTTGCAGAATAATTTGAGTGTAGGAATGAATGTTGGAGACACAAGGTTGAAATAGGGCCCTGGTGAGACGGCATCTGGAATACTGATCCTCACCGATGGAAGGAAGACTCTGGAGAGGGAGAGCATTGCAGGTTCACCAGATTGATTCTAGGGATGGTGTGTTAGTGTTGTAGGAGTGGATAAACAGACTAGACCTTGTACACTCCAGGGATTAAAAGAATGAGGTGAAGTCATTAACATCCCACACACTCGGTGTGGGTTTGTAAGGGTGAGTGTAGAGCTAATGTTCCCCTGGGCTACGATGTCAAGGACCAGGGTCAATAGTCTCAATATAAAGGGTTGATTTGTCAGGACTTGGATGAGAAAAGTGATTTTTCACCCATTTGACCTCATGCCCATTGGGGCAAGACAGGAGAATGGGGTTGAGAGGGAAAGATAGATCAGCCATGACCCAATTGTGGACAAGACTTGATGGGCCAAATGGCCTAATTCTGCTTATCTGTCTCAAGAAGGGTTCCAATCCGAAAAGTCACCCATGCCTTTTCTCCAGAGATGCTGTCTGTCCCGCTGAGTCACTCCAGCTTTTTGTGTGTCTATCTTTGGTGTAAACCAGCATCTGCAGTTCCTTCCTACACTCTATTTCATGTCCAGCATGGAAATTGTGGGCTGAAGGGCCTCATCCTACGCAGTCCTGTTATATATTCAGTGACAAATGACAATTTAGAAATCTCTGCTCAAGGGCTGTGAGAGTTCAGTTATTCAGTTTGTTCAAAGCAAATCAGTAAACCTGGGCAAAATCTCTTGTGTGGGAAGGAACTGCAGATGCTAGTTTACACCCAAGATAGACACAAAATGCTGGAGTAACTCAGTGGGACAGGCAGCATCGCTGGAGAGAGGGAATGAGTGAAATTTTGGGTCAACCCTTTGTCTGAAAAAAGAAGGCTTCGACCTTCTCTCCAGAGACGCTGCCTGTCCCACTGAGTTACTCCAGCTTTTTGTGTCTATCTTAGACTAAACTTTGACATACAGAGGTACCTTGGGCTCCAGCTCCATAACTGCTGGACAGTGGCAACACGAAGTGCCTTCATCGGTCGGAGTATGGAGTGTGAGAGTCATGAAGCAACTCTACAAGATCCGATCCAGACTCAACCAATTCAAGAACATCTTCCTCCCCGCTGTTATTAGACGATCAGACAGTCCACCCACAAACCAGGGTGTAGTCCTGATCTTCCAACCTGCCACGTTATGCATCTTGCACTTTTTCCTCTGCATTGGGACCCTGTATTCTGCACTCGTGAGCATTTTCCTTTACACCTGTTGTACCTGTGTGCAGCATGAATGTACTCATGGACAGTATATGAGTGGATAGCAGGCAACGTTGCACACTGGATCTGGATACACGCCACAGGTGCGGCAACACCAATATTCTTTGCACTGCTGTGCACTTTCACTTCCACTCTTGCTCTACTCCTCTACCCCTTTCTCACTCCCTTTCCCCCTTTATTTCCCCCTTCTCTCTCTCCCCCCTTTTCCCCATCCCCCCTTCATTTCCCCCTTCTCTTCCCCTTTCCTTTCTTTCTCCCCTTTCTCCCTTTATCTCTCACTCCCTCTCCCCCTTCTCTCTCCCCCCCCCCCCCTCTCTCCCCCCCTCTCTCTCCCCCTTCTTCTCTCTCACCCCCATCCTCTCTCCCCCTTCTCTCTCTCCACCCCCCCCACCCTCTCTCTCCCCCTTCTCTCTCACTCCCCACCCTTCTCTCCCCCCCTCTCCTCTTCCCCCCCCACCCCTCTCTCTCCCCCTCTCTCTCCACCCCCCCCTCTCTCCCCCCTTCTCTCTCCACCCCCACCCTCCCCCTCTCTCCCCCCCTCTCTCTTCCCCCCCCCCCCTCCCTCTCCCTCCCCCTCTCCCCTCTCCCCCCCCCCCCCCCTCTCTCTCCCCCCCCTCCCTCCCACCCCCCCCCCGCTCCCTCCCTCCCCCCCCCCCCTCCCCCCCCCCCTCTCCCCCCCCCCCCCTCCCCTCCCCCCCCCCCCCCCCCCCCCTCACCCCCCCCCCCCCCCCCCCCCCCCACCTCCCCCCCTCCCCCCCCCCCCCCCCCCCCCTCCACCCCCCCCCCTCTCTCCCCCTTCTCTCTCCACCCCCCCCCTCCTCTCTCCCCTTCTCTCTCCCTACCCCCACCCCCCTCTCCCCCGTTCTCGCTCCACCCCCAACTACCCTCTCTCTCCCGGTCTCTCCCCTCCCTCCCCACCCTCTCTCCCCCCCTGGGGGGAGTCCACCCCCACCCCCCTCTCCCTCCCCTGGTCCTCTCCTCCCCCCCCCTCTCCTCTTCTCCCCCCCCCACCCCCCCCCTCTCTCCTCTCCCCCCCCCCCTCCTCTCCCCCTTCTCTCTCCACCCCCCCCCCACCTCTCCCCCTCCCTTCTTCTCTCTCCACCCCACCCTCTCTCCCCCCTTTACTCTCTCTCTGTCCACTCCCCCCCTTCTCTCTCTCCCCCACCCCACCCTCTCCACCCCCACCCTCTCTCTCCCCCTTCTCTCTCCACCCCCACCTCTCTCCCCCTCTCCCTCTCTCTCTCTCTCTCTCTCTCTCTCCTCTCTCTCTCTCTCTCTCTCTCTCTCTCTCTCTCTCTCTCTCTCTCTCTCTCCCCCCCCCTCTCTCCACCCCACCCTCTCTCCCCCTTCTCTCTCCACCCCCACCCTCCCTCTCTCCCTTCTCTCTCTCCCCCCCCCCCCACCCTCTCCCCCCTCTCTCTCTCCACCCCCACCCTCTCTCCCCCTTCTCTCTCCCCTCCCCTCCCCTCCCTCTCTCCCATGTTCCGCCCCCTCAGTGTCTGGGGCCGGGGATTGGAGCTGCTGGAGGCCGGGCTGGGCTGGGCTGGACTGGGCTGGGCTCTGCCGCCCCATTGAGCAGAGTTCAGTCCCGGCACAGGTTGCCCCCGCGTCTCATTCATAAACCCCCCGCTTGGGCAAGTGCAGGAGCCGGGGCTGGGACCGGGACGAGGACACCGAGGGTCCCGGGGAAGATGCAGCGCTCGGGGGCGGCGGCGCTCAGCTGCTGCCTGGTGCTAGCCCTCATCATCAGCGGCGCGCCGCGGGAATAGCGGCCGCTCGGCCCGAAGAGAGTCCCCCCCCTGTCCTGAGACCTCGCCCACCGGCAGCTCCCCACTGTCCTCAACCTTCTGTCCTCTCCCTCCCTCCCTCTCCTCCCTCCTCTTTCTTCTGTCTCTCCTCTCGCTCTCTTTGTCTGTCTCTGTCTCTCCCTCTCTGTCTCTCCCTCTCTCTCTCTCTCTCTCTCTCTCTCTCTCTCTCTCTCTCTCTCTCTCTCTCCCTCTCTCTCTCTCTGTCTCTCTCTCTCTCTCTCTCTCTCTCTCTCTCTCTCTCTCTCTCTCTCTCTCTCCCTCTCTCTCTGTCTCTCCCTCTCTCTCTGCCTCTCTCTCTCTGCCTGTCTCTGTCTCTCCCTCTCTCTGTCTCTCTCTTCCCTCTCTCTCTCTCTGTCCCTCTCTGTCTCTCTCCCTCCCTCTCTCTCTCTCTGTCTCTCTCTCTCTCTCTGTCTCTCTCCCTCTCTGTCTCTCTCTCTCTCCTCTGTCTCCCTCTCTCTCCCTCTCTCTCTCTCCCTCTGTCTCTCCCTCTCTCTCTCTCTCTCCCTCTCTGTCTCTCCCTCTCTGTCTCTCTCCCTCTGTCTCTCTCTCTCCCTCTCTATCTCTCCCTCTGTCCCTCTCTCTTGCTAAAACTTTAGACTCGATGTTAAACGCTCTTTAACAATATTTCATTGAACACGTCGCCAGATACTATTTACAACGGTTTTACATTTTGACGCGTTAATTCAGGTCTGAAGAAGGGTCTCGTCCCCGAAACGTCACCCATTCCTTCTCTCCAGCGACGCTGTCTGTCCCGCTGAGTTACTCCAGCTTTTTGTGTCTGTCTCCGCTGTAAATCAGCATCAGCAGTTCCTGCCTACACACTTCCAACTTGTATCTTTGTGTGGGTAGATAGTAGCTAAAGACTGCTCTCTAGTTGGTGAGAGGATGGTTCAGTCACCGAACAACAGTTGGGAAGACACTGCCCCTGAATCTGGAGGTGTGCGTTTTCACATTTCAAGGAATAGGTCGGGTAGACGCACAGAGTCTCTGGCCCAGAGTACGGGAATTGAGGACCAGAGGACACAGGTTCAAGGTGAAGGGGAAAAGATTTAATAGGAATATGAAGGGTAACTTTTTCACACAAAGGGTGGCGGGTGAATGGAACGAGCTGCCAGAGGAGATAGTTGAGGCTGGGACTATCCCAACGTTTAAGAAACATTTAGACAGGTACATGGATAGAAACATAGAAATTAGGTGCAGGAGTAAAGGCCATTCGGCCCTTCGAGCCTGCACCGCCATTCAATATGATCATGGCTGATCATCCAACTCAGTATCCCGTACCTGCCTTCTCTCCATACCCCCTGATCCCCTTAGCCACAAGGGCCACATCTAACTCCCTCTTAAATATAGCCAGTGAACTGTGGCCTCAACTACCCTCTGTGGCAGAGAGTTCCAGAGATTCACCACTCTCTGTGTGAAAAAAAGTTCTTCTCATCTCGGTTTTAAAGGATTTCCCCCTTATCCTTAAGCTGTGACCCCTTGTCCTGGACTTCCCCAACATCGGGAACAATCTTCCTGCATCTAGCCTGTCCAACCCCTTAAGAATTTTGTAAGTCTAGGACAGGTTTGGAGGGATATGGACCAAACGCGGGCAGGTGGGACTAGTGTAGCTGGGACATTGTTGGCCGGTGTGGGCAAGTTGGGCCGAAGGGCCTGTTTCCATGCTGTATCACTCTATGACTCTAAGAGTTCAAGTTTGCAGATGATATGAAGACGGGTGGAGTTGCAGGTAGTGTAGAGAGGGTCCAGAGGAGGTTCACAAGAATCATCCCAGGAATGAGTGGGTTAACATATATAAGGAGTTTAGTAGGTTGAGAGGGGGGGGTCTCATTGAAAGGTACAGGATAGTGTAAGGCCTGGATAGAGTGGATGTGGAGAGGATGTTTCTACTAGTGGGAGAGTCTAGGACCAGAGGGCGCGATCAGCCATCTATCGTTCACGCCATCTTCTCCCCCTTCCTTCTTTGCTCTCTTCTCCTTCCACCTCTCTCCTGCCCTCGTCCCCCCTCCTCTCACCCCAGACGCTCCAGGTGTGTGACCTGTGTGTGTGTGTGTTGCAGGGTGAGTGTGTGTCGAGGCTGCTGCAGAACTCGGATGTCAGGATCGCCAGTGGGACAGTGCCCCAAACGTAAGCTCCTGTCAAACTGTTCAGTGTAAAAGCCGGGGGTGGGGTACATTGGGGTGGGGTGATGGGGGTTGGTGGACAGAGGATTTAACAGCAAACAAAACATACATGGAATACAGAACAGCACAGGAATAGGCCATTCGGCCCACAATGTCCATACCAGACATGATGTCGCCTCTGACTGCACCTGATACATTCCCTGCTATCCATGCACCTGTCTAAAAGCTTCTATTGTATCTGCCCCCCTGTTGAGACCCTTCTTCAGACCCGAAACATCACTCATCCCTCCTCTCCAGAGATGCTGCCTGACCCGCTGTGTTACTCCAGCATTTTGTGTCTATCTTTGGTTTAAACCAGCACCTGCAGTTCCTGCCTACACAGTGGATCTGTATATTCGCAGCTTTTTTCATCAGCGTTTACAATTCCATCAATGTTGGTGTCACCTGCACGTTTACTAATCGCACCTGCAGGGTGCAGGGGAGACCATTGACTCCATCTACACCTCACGCTGCCTCACCAAGGCCAGCAGCATCATCAAGGACCAGTCTCACCCCGGCCACTCCCTCTTCTCCCCTCTCCCATCGGGCAAGAGGTACAGAAGTGTGAAAACGAACGCACGCACACCTCCAGATTCAGAGACAGTTTCTTCCCGGCTGTTATCAGGCAACTGAACCATCCTACCACAACTAGAGAGCAGTGCTGAACTACTATCTACCTCATTGGAGACCCTCGGACTATCCTTGATCGGACTTTACTGGCTTTACCTTGCACTAAACGTTATTCCCTTATCATGTATCTGTACACTGTGGACGGCTCGATTGTAATCATGTATTGTCTTTCCGCTGACTGGTTAGCACGCAACAGAAGCTTTTCACTGTACCTCGGTACACGGGGCAGTAAACTAGACTGCAACTGAGAGGTGCGTTGTAGAGGAGAGGGGAGCGATGCATGGCAGCCCTCCATGCAGCCTGCACGGTGATTGATGGGCCCTGAACAGCAGCAGCTGCTGGTACGTTTTACAGCCCGACCTGGAGTCCAACAGGAAAAGACAAACTTCTGAGAGGGTCTGACTTGAATCAGGTGGATTTAATGCAGGAATCACGAGGCCTTTCATCTTGTGGATTGTCTCTACCTGTGGATGTGACTGCTTCACCTCACAGGGGCCATCCCCTCTCTCTCCCTCCTCCCTCCCTCCTCCCCCCCCCCCCCCCCCTCCCCCTCTCCCCGTCTCCCTCCCCCCCTCTCCCCCTCCCCCCCCTTCCCCCCCTCCCCCTCCCTCCCTCTCCCCCTCCCCCTCTCCCCTTCCCTTCCCCCCTCCCCCCCTCTCCCCTCTCTCCCTCTCTCCCTTCCCTCCTCTCTCTCTCTCTTTCTCCCCCTCTCTCTATCCCTCTCGCTCCCCCTCTCCCTCTCCCTCCCCCTCTCCCTCCCCCTCTCCCCTCCCCCCCTCCCCCTCCCCCTCTCCCCCTCTCCCCCTCTCCCCCTCTCCCCCTCCCCCCTCTCCCCCCCTCCCCCCCTCTCCTCTCTCCCCCTCTCCCCCTCTCCCCCTCTCCCTCCCTCTCCCTGTATCTCTCCCTCTCCCTCCCTCCCCCTCCCTCTCCCTCCCTCCCCCTCTCCCCCCCTCCCCCTCCCCTCTCCCCCTCCTCCCTCCCCCTCCCCCTCTCCCTCCCCCCTCTCCCCCTCCCCCCTCCCCCCTCCCTCCCCCCCTCCCCCTCTCGCTCCCCCTCTCCCCCCTCCCTCCCTCCTCCCCCTCTCCCCCTCCCCCCTTTTCTTTCCCTCCCTCTCCCCCCCTCCCCTCCCCCTCCCCCCCTCTCCCCCCCCCCCTCCCTCTCCCCCCTCCCCCTCTCCCCCTCTCCCTCCCTCCCCCTCCCTCCACCTCCCCCCTCCTCCTCCCTCCCTCTCTCCTCTCTCCCTCTCCGCCTCCCCTCTCCTCCCCCCTCCTCTCCTCTCTCCCTCTCCCTCTCCCTCTCCCTCTCCCTCTCCCCCCTCTCCCTCCCCCCCTCTCCCTTCCCCCCCTCCCCCCTCCCCCTCCCCCCCCTCCTCCCCTCTCCCCCTCTCCCTCTTCCCCTCCATCTCTCCCCCTCCCCCTCCCCTCCCCCCTCCCCCCTCCCCTCCCCCTCTCCCCTCCCCCCTCTCCCTCTCCCCTCTCCCTCCCCCCCTCTCCCCCCCTCTCCTCCTCTCTCCCCTCCTCCCTCCCCTTGGCTTGATCGCAGCTTCAGATCCTCAGATATATCTGTCCAGTCTTTTGTTTTTAGCAGGAACTGCAGGTGCTGCTTTAAACTGAATATAGGCGCAAAAGTGCTGGAGTAACTCGGGGTGGACAGGCAGCATCTCTGGAGAGAGGGAATGGGTGACGTTTCGGGTCGAGACGGGTCTGAACCATGTCTTTAGCCAGAGGGTGGTGAATCTGTGGAATTCATTGCCACAGACGGCTGTGGAGGCCACAAGTCAGTGGATATATTCAAGGTTGAGATAGATAGATTCTTGATCAGTGCGGGTGTCAGGGGTTATGGGGAGAAGGCAGGAGAATGGGGTTGGGAGGGAGAGATAGATCAACCATGGCGGAGTAGTCTTGATGGGCCGAATGGCCTAATTCTGCTCCTATCCCATGACTTTATGATGGGGGTGAATCAGATTTGACACTGTGTGGACTGGGTTTAATCCGTTAACATCTGAGCTGTGTTTATAATACGTTGCCACGTTCTGTAGAACATTAGGGGTGGATGGTGTGAACATTAACACCCCTCCAGCACCGACACTAACGACTTCCTCGCAAACGTGGAGAGTGATTTCAGTCTAGTTTAATGTCCCGTGTACCGAGGTACAGTGAAAAGCTTCTGTTGCGTGCTAACCAGTCAGCGGAAAGACAATACATGATTACAATCGAGCCGTCCACAGTGTACAGATACATAGAAAACACAGAAACATAGACAATAGGTGCAGGAGGAGGCCATTCGGCCCTTCGAGCCTGCACCGCCATTCATTGTGATCATGGCAGATACATGATAGGGGAATACCGTCCGTTTAGTGTAAGGCAAATTGTCCGGGCACATCAGGTGTTGGCCCATGGATTGGGATTGGAGCTGAGGGGGAAACAAGGGGATGTGGATAGGCTCAGTGACTGGGAATGGATCTGTGCACTAGAGCTGGGAGCAATTGGGGAAAACTGGGGAGGGGCAGTGGGGGAGAGGGAGTGGTGGAGGGGGGGAGAGGGGAGGGGAGGGGAAGGGGGAGGGAGAGAGGGTGGGAAAGGGGTGAGGGGAAGATGGAGAGGAGAGGGGAGGGGGTGACGGGGAGAAGGGTGGGGGGTGAGGGGTGGAGGGGGGATGGAGGGGGGGAGGGAGAGGGGAGGAGGGTGGAGGTGAGGGGGGGGAGGAGAGAGGGGAAGATGGAGTGTGAGGTTAGGGGGATGGGAGGGGAAGGGTGGGATGGGGTGAGAGGGAAGATGGAGTGGAGGGGAGGGGGGAGGGGGTGACAGGGGAGGAGGATGGGGGAGAGGGGAGGGAGGGGGGGGACGGGAATGAGGTTGGGGGGGGGGGTGATGTTAGGGGAGGGGGGATATAGATTGGGCTTTCCACTGCCACTGTCCGTCTTGTTTGCAGCACCCTGCCCCCATCGTTGTGCCGGTGCTGGGTCTTGCCGGGCACCGCTGAGTTGCCGGTGTAAGGCGGGTGTGGAGGGGAGTCGGTGCTGGACCGTCCCGGCCTCACGGCCCGAGCCCCGGGGGTCACCGCCCGCGGACAGGGGAGTGGACAGGAGGGCGGGCGGCCCCCCGCGCTACACCAGCACCGCCCCGCCGGCTACCGCTGCCGTAAGTACCCCGCGCCCACTCCTCGATCCTAGCCCCCCCTCACCCCCTCCCCTCCCCCCCCTTTCCCCCTGGGACAGGGGGGCGCAGCGGGTAGAGCTGCTGCCTCACAGCGCCACCGACCCGGGTTCGATCCCGACTACACGGGTACTGTCTGTACGGAGTTTGCACGTTCTCCCCGTGACCTGCGTGGGTTTTCTCCGGGCGCTCCGGTTGGTCCCACACTCCAAAGACGTGCAGGTTTGTAGGTGAATTGGCTTGGTGTGAGTGTAAATTGTCCCCAGTGTGTGTGTAGGATAGTGTTAGTGTGCGGGGATCGCTGGTCGGCACAGACTCGGTGGGCCGAAGGGCCTGTTGCCGCGCTGTGTCTCTAAACTAAACTAAAGAGGAGGCGAGTGAAGGCTGGGATCAGATCAGGATTTGCAGCGGGAACTGTGTGGGGCTGGACGTGTTGTGTTGCTAGGTGACCATGTAATGTTTACTGACACACAATTAAAGCTGATGACAATATTTCTAATTTAAAAGTTAAAGATGTGGGGGATAGTTCAGTCTGGCTCCAATGTCTATTAGCGCTGTCATATACACACACACACACACACACACACATATATACACACATGTACACACACACACACACACATACACACACACACACACACACACACACACACACACACACACACATATACACATACACACACACACATATACACACACACACACACATATACACACACACATATACACACACACACACACATACACACACACACATATACACACACACATATACACACACATATATACACACACACATATACACACACACACACATACACACACACACACACACACACACACACACATACATATATACACACACATATACACACACACACACACACACACACACACACACACACACATATACACACACACATATACACACACACACACACACACACACACACACACACACACACATACACACACACATATACACACACACACATATACACACATACACACATATATATATATACACACACACACATGTATATATACACACACATATATATATATACACACACATGTATATTCACTATTCACGTTAATGTATTGTTTAGCCCCACTAACACCAGGGACAAATTACCATAAATTACCATGCTATTAGCGTACAAAGTAAGAGAGGAAACCGGAGCACCCGGAGAAAACCCACGCAGGTGACGGGGAGAGAGAAGGTGCAAACTCTGTACAAGGGTCCTGTACAATCCGTAGTTGGGATAGAACCCGGGTCCCCTGGCTGTGGGGCAGCTGCTCTACCCGCTGCGCCACCGTGCCGCCTGTTGGTCAGTTACGCCATGAGAGCTTTACCCTGTAGCTCGGTACACGTGACAATAAACTAACACACTCTCCTGCCTCCTTCTCTCTCTTCATCCCCTCCCTCACTCCCACAGTGTTCCCCATGTTGTCTGGTCATGCGAAATAGGAGTAGAATCAGGCCATTTGGCCCATCAAGTCTACTCCGCCATTCAATCATGGCTGATCTATCTCTCCCTCCTAACCCCATTCTCCTGCCTTCTCCCCATAACCCCTGACACCCGCACTAATCAAGAATCTATCTATCTCTGCCTTAAAAATATCCACTGACTTGTGGCCTCCACAGCCGTCTGTGTGGCAAAGAATTCCACAGATTCACCACCCTCTGACTAAATAAATTCCTCCCCATCTCCTTCCTAAATGAGTCCTTTAATTGTGAGGCTGTGCCCTCTGGTTCTAGACTCTCCCACTGGGGTTGTGGGTTGAGTGAGATTGTTGGCTGTTGTGTGTTTGCTCTGCAGGGTGAAGCAGACCAGGAGGGTGTTACTACAGAGGGTCTGGGCCCCTGGCACTCGGCCGGCCAGTGACCACAGCCGCTCGGCAGCGCCCCGCGCTCGCAGCCAGAGCGCCAGGAGCAGCAGGAGGATTCTCCGGCCAGGTCAGTCCTCACGGGCAGGTACTGACCGCTCAGCAGAGTGGCACGGTGTGAGCTCGGACACGGGCCCTCGTGGTTTGGGGGTGACCCATCAGCATCTCTGGAGAGAAGGAATGGGTGATCCATAGGGGGGATCTTATAGAAACTTACAACATTCTTAAGGGGTTGGACAGGCTAGATGCAGGAAGATTGTTCCCAACTGAGTTGGATGATCAGCCATGATCATATTGAATGGTGGTGCAGGCTCGAAGGGCCGAATGGCCTCTACTCCTGCACCTAATTTCTATGTTTCTATGTTTCCCGATGTTGGGGAAGTCCAGAACAAGGGGTTGGACAGGCTAGATGCAGGAAGATTATTCCCGATGTTGGGGAAGTCCAGGACAAGGGGTCACAGTTTAAGGATAAGGGGGAAATCCTTTAAAACCGAGATGAGGAAAACATTTTTCACACAGAGAGTGGTGAATCTGTGGAATTCTCTGCCACAGAAGGTAGTTGAGGCTATATTTAAGAGGGAGTTAGATGTGGCCCTTGTGGCTAAAGGGATCAGGGGGTATGGAGAGAAGGCAGGTACAGGATACTGAGTTGGATGATCAGCCATGATCACATTGAATGGCGGTGCAGGCTCGAAGGGCCGAATGGCCTCTACTCCTGCACCTATTGTCTATGTTTCTGTTTCTATGTAATGGTTTGGGTCGAGACCCTTCTTCAGACCCAAAACGTCACCCATTCCTTCTCTCCAGAGATGCTGCCTGTCCCGCTGAGTTACTCCAGCATGTTGTGTCTATCTTTGGTTTAAACCAGCATCTGCAGTTCCTTCCCACACATTCCCCCATCATGTATCTGTACACTGTGGACGGCTCGATTGTAATCATGTATTGTCTTTCCACTGACTGGTTAGCACGCAACAGAAGCTTTTCACTGTACCTCGGTACACGGGACAGTAAAGTAAACTGATCTGTAACTAATTCTATCCACAAGGGGTGGGGGGGAATGCAGTGGAGAGATAAGTTTTTTTGGCCTTCCATCACAGCAATGTGATGGATGTTTATGTAAATTATGTTGTGTCTTGGGTCTATTTGTTTGTAATGTATGGCTGCAGAAATGGCATTTCGTTTGGATCTCAAGGGGTCCAAATGACAATTAAATTGAATCTTGAATCTTGAATCTTGAAAGGACTACACGCTAGGAACAATTTACAATTTTTACCAAAGCCAATTAACCCACAAATCTGTACGTCTTTGGAGTGTGGGAGGAAACCGGAGCGCCCGGAGAAAACCCACGCAGGCCAGTGTATAAACTCCATACAGACAGCGCCCGTAGTCAGGATCGAACCCGGGTCTCTGGCGCTGTGAAGCAGCAGCTGAAGAGATGGGGCTGGCTGAGATCCCTGCTGTTTTAGCAGCGAGATCTCATCAGAAGTAAACATTGTAAAACTGTTCGTATTTGTGCGAGGGAAAAAAGTCGGGGGAGTTTTGAACTGAATTGCGAGCCAATGTTTCCTTGCTGTGGAACATTTGATTACAGCAGCCCCCACAGGTTTGAGAATGGCCAGCGGTGAGAGGTTGTCACTGTGTGGGTGTGAGTGAGTGTTGGGTGGGGGGGTGTCTCGTTGTGAGTGTGAGTGTGTCAGAACAAGTGTCACTGCTGTGTGGAACTGCAGAACCGCCCTCAGTTGTCACGGGTGTTGATGTTATACAGGCCCACAGTTTAGACAGGGATCCCTGGGGTTAAACACATTCACATCATGCGGAACGTGGCCAATTTAAATAGCTGCTCCGAACCCAGCCAACGGAGATGTAATCCAGCCTCTTGCAGCTGGCCTGAAGCCATTCCTAAGATAGACACAAAGAGCTGGAGTAACTCAGCGGGACAGGCAGCATCTCTGGAGAATAGGGGCTGACCCGCTGAGTTACTCCAGCATTGTTGTGCCTATCTTGGGTGTAAGGCAGCGTCTGCAGTTCCTTCCTACACACTGTATTACTCCAGCCCTGTGTGTCTCCACATACAAGAGAAGATGTAACGTGTTTTCTTCAGAGATAGACACAAAAAGCTGGAGTAACTCAGCGGGACAGGCGGCATCTGTGGAGAGAAATGCATTTTGTTGTCTCTGTACTGTACACTGACAATGACAATTAAAATTGAATCTGAATCAAAAAATTGAAATTGAATCTGAGAAGGAATGGGTGACGTTTCTGGTCGAGACCGTTAGAAACATAGACAATAGGTGCAGGAGTAGAGGCCATTCGGCCCTTCGAGCCTGCACCATTCGCCATTCAATATGATCATGGCTGATTATCCAACTCAGTATCCTGTACCTGCCTTCTCTCCATACCCCCTGATCCCTTTAGCCACAAGGGCCACATCTAACTCCCTCTTAAATATAGCCAATGAACTGTGTGGCCTCAACTACCTTCTGTGGCAGAGAGTTCCACAGATTCACCACTCTCTGTGTGGGAAAAAAAATGTTTTTCTCATCTCGGTCCAAAAAGATTTCCCCCTTATCCTTAAACTGTGTGTGGACCCCTTGTCCTGGACTTCCCCAACATCGGGAACAATCTTCTTGCATCTAGCCTGTCCAACCCCTTAAGAATTGTGTAAGTTTCTATAAGATCCCCCCCCCTCAATCTTCTAAATTCTTCTTTAGACCTTCCTATACACTTAATATAGATCACTCCATTGG
>NC_073414.1:1054582-1112082 GCF_028641065.1 Leucoraja erinaceus
GCACCCCCCCCCCCCCCCCCCCCCCCCCCCCTTCACCCCCTCTCTGTGTTCTAACAGATGGTGTCTGGTCATAAGTGATAGGAATAGAATTAGGCCATTCGGCCCATCAAGTCTACTCCGCCATTCAATCACGGCTGATCTATCCCTCCCTCCTAACCCCATTCTCCTGCCTTCTCCCCATAACCCCTGACACCCGCACTAATCAAGAATCTATCTATCTCTGCCTTAAATATATCCACTGACTTGTGGCCTCCACAGCCTCCCGTGGCAATGAGTTCCACAGATTCGCCACCCTCTGTATGGAGTTTGTACGTTCTCTCCCCGTGACTGCGTGGGTTTTCTCCGGGTGCTCTGGTTTCCTCCCACACTCCATAGACGTGCGGGTTTGTAGGGTAATTGGCTTGGGTAAAGATTGTAAATTGTCCCTAGTGTGTGTAGGATGGTGATAGTGTGGTCGGCACCGACTCGATGGGCCGAAGGGCCTGTTTCCGCGCTGTATTTCTAAACTAAACTGAAATAAATCCTAAACTAAAGCTTTCTGGTTGTGCAAGGGTTAGACTTGAAATGTACTTGTGTTCAGTTGGTTTGTTTGCAGCCCACAGCCCTGGTTCAACTTCCTGTAATTACTGATAATTTAACGCATTCTTCCCAAATTAAATTCCTCTACAATCACCAGTAGGCACCCAAAAAAAGCAACCTCCTCAATAAATTGCATGTTCCAGGCTCGCTGCAGGAGCTGGGAATGTGCCTGTAGTTTGCGGGCCACCCCTACCTTGCCAATGATGGAGGCATTACTAACCCTCACTCCCTCCAGCACACAGTCACCCCATTCTTCCTGCTTTATGGCTCCTCTGGCACTGGCTTTACAGCTCCATTGCACTGGCTATTTCACTGGCCCCTCCTCTGGCCCCTCCTCTGGCCCCTCCACTGGATCCCCCACTGGATCCTCCACTGGCCCCTCCACTGGCCCCTCCACTGGCCCCTCCACTGGACCCTCCACTGGATCCCCCCACTGGATCCCCCCACTGGCCCCTCCACTGGCCCCCCCACTGGATCCCCCCCCCCCCACTGGCCCCTCCACTGGCCCCCCCACTGGATCCCCCCACTGCCCCCCCCCCTGGATCCCCCCCCACTGGCCCCTCCACTGGCCCCTCCACTGGATCCCCCACTGGATCCCCCCACTGCCCCCCCCCCCCCCCCCCCTGGATCCCCCACTGGCCACCCCCACACTGGATCCTCCACTGGCCCCTCCACTGCCCCCCCCACTGGTCACTCCACATGTTATAGGAGTAGAATTAGGCCATTCGGCCCATCGAGTCCACTCCGCACACGCACATCATGGCTGATCACATGCCTCACTAATCTCACACACACAGGCATACACACACACACACACACACACACACACACACACACACACACACCACACACACACCACACACACACACACACAGACACACACACACACACACACACACACATATACACACACACACAACCAGCTGGAGTAGCTCAGAAGATAGGGCAAAAAAGCTGGAGAGACTCAGCGGGTCAGGCACGTCTCTGGAGAGAGACCCTGGGTGAGACTGGAGAAGGTTCTCAACCCGAAACGTCGCCCATTCCTTCTCTCCAGAGATGCTGCCTGACCCGCTGAGTTACTCCAGCATTTTGTATCTATCTTCGGTTTAAACCAGCATCTGCAGTTCCTTCCTACACATTGCATCAGTAGACATTGATCGTGTGTGAAGACCTTCTGACGGCTTTCTTTGTAGTCAGGGGCACAGTGCAATAAAGGAGCAGCCTCGCACGTGAACAGGAATTTTGGACTTTAAAAGGTTTGATCAAAGACGTTACGGGGGAACTGATAGCGTTGATGGTTCAGCATGCAAGATGTTGGTCTTTGCAAGGGGTTTACGGAGCCCTGGTGAGACGGCATCTGGAATGTGGCTTGCAGGTCTGGTCTCCACACCGAGGAGAAGATATGCTTGTGATAGACGGAGCACTCTGGGGGGGTTCACCACAGTAAAAACATCTGGGGCGGTGGGTTAGTTGCAGGAGGAGATATTGAACCAACAAACCTGTGCGTAGAAGCACAGTAAATAGCTGCAGGAGTAGGCCATTCAGCCCTTCGAGCCAGCACCACCATCCGATGTTGGGGAAGTCCAGAACAATGGGTCACACAGTTTAAGGATAAGAGGGAAATCTTTTAGAACCGAGATGAGAAAATCATTTTTTTACACACAGAGAGTGGTGAATCTGTGGGATTCTCTGCCACAGAAGGTAGTTGAGGCCACACAGTTCATTGGCTATATTTAAGAGGGAGTTAGATGTGGCCCTTGTGGCTAAAGGGATCAGGGGGTATGGAGAGAAGGCAGGTACGGGATACTGAGTTGGATGATCAGCCATGATCATATTGAATGGCGAATGGTGCAGGCTCGAAGGGCCGAATGGCCTCTACTCCTGCACCTATTGTCTATGTTTCAATGTTTCTATCCTCCGAGCATCTAACGCTGTTTTTGTGTCCCTTGCTACCCAGTTCTCTGCCCAGTGAGATGCCAGAATGGTGGGGTGTGCGTGCGCCGAGACCATTGTCGCTGCCCGCCCGGCTTCACGGGGAGACTGTGCCACATCGCCACCGATTCGACCAACAACCAAGTCCTCAGCAGCCTCCCAACCAAGAGGCCAGGCTCAGCGCCCAATGGCAGGATACAAAGCATCTACACTCTGCCTCTGTCTAACCAGCGACGGCAAGCACAAAGTAAGAGCAGGCATCTCACATCGCACCAGCTTCTCATTATCGCCCCACACCCACAAACAACTAACAATGGCCTCTCTGTCCCCCTTCATCATCAGTACTTTTCTGCATATCTTTCATTCATTGTCCTTTATCTCTCTATATCATTGTCTATATAGAAACATAGAAAATAGGTGCAGGAGTAGAGGCCATTCGGCCCTTCGAGCCTGCACCCCCATTCAATATGATCATGGCTGATCATCCAACTCAGTATCCCGTACCTGCCTTCTCTCCATACCCCCTGATCCCCCTAGCCACAAGGGCCACATCTAACTCCCTCTTAAATATAGCCAATGAACTGGCCTCAACTACCCTCTGTGGCAGAGAGTTCCAGAGATTCACCACTCTCTGTGTGAAAAAAGTTCTTCTCATCTCGGTTTTAAAGGATTTCCCCCTTATCCTTAAGCTGTGACCCCTTGTCCTGGACTTCCCCAACATCGGGAACAATCTTCCTGCATCTAGCCTGTCCAACCCCTTAAGAATTTTTTGTAAGTTTCATCTCACATCGCACCAGCTTCTCCTTGTCGCCCCACACCCACAAACAACTAACAATGGCCTCTCTGTCCCCCTTCATCATCAGTACTTTTCTGCATATCTTTCATTCATTGTCCTTTATCTCTCTATATCATCGTCTATATCAGTGGTTCCCAACCTTTTTTTGGCCATGCCCCACCTAATCACCTCTAAAATCCTGATGCCCCCCCAACATCGGGAGCAATCTTCCTGCATCTAGCCTGTCCAACCCCTTAAGAATTTTGTAAGTTTCTATAAGATCTCTTGTTTTCACACCTTGTACTTCCCTATCTCTATGTCTCCGCCTCCCCTTTTCCCCTCCCCTTCCCAGCTCTCCCACAGCTCACTGTCTCCGCCTCTTCCTTTCTTCTTCCCGCCCCCCCCCGAAACCCTTCAGGAAGGAAATAGGTAACGTTTCGGGCCGAAACCCTTTGGGTTTCGTCCCGAAACGTTGCCTATTTCCTTCGCTCCATAGATGCTGCCTCACCCGCTGAGTTTCTCCATGTGGTGATATATAGAAGAACTTTTTTTCACGCAGAGAGTGGTGAATCTCTGGAACTCTCTGCCACAGAGGGTAGTTGAAACCAGTTCATTGGCTATATTTAAGAGGGAGTTAGATGTGGCCCTTGTGGCTAAGGGGATCAGAGGGTATGGAGAGAAGGCAGGTACGGGGATACTGAGTTGGATGATCAGCCATGATCATATTGAATGGTGGTGCAGGCTAAAGGGCCGAATGGCCCCTCCTGCACCTATTGTCTATGTTTCTATGTTTCTATAATTCTTACCATTTAAAAAGTGAACTCTGTTTCAGCTGAAGAAGCTTAAAACGCCAATGCCTTGGTTTAAACAAGCTTCAAAAGAACACGGCATCCATGAAAAAGAAAAATGAAATTAACAAAAGACAGTTAAAGTTCTGAGCAAGAAATTACTAAAAAATTGTTTTAAAAAATGGCCTCGCGCGCTTCGTGCGACGTGCATGAAGAGCGATGGCGCGGTGATTATGTAATAACTACACAGTAAAGACCTTTTTTACCCCAAAAAAAATTATTTACTGAAAATAACATCTGAAACATAAACTACATTTGTTTACCTGATGGAAAATCCAAAAAAATTAAAATCGAAAATTTGGACCCAGACCTCCTCAGTCGCACTCAATTGCCCCCCTGTGGGGCATACACCCCACGTTGGGAACCACTGGATATAGAAACATAGACAATTAGGTGCAGGAGTAGAGGCCATTCGGCCCTTCGAGCCTGCACCATTCGCCATTCAATATGATCATGGCTGATCATCCAACTCAGTATCCCATCCCTGCCTTCTCTCCATACCCCCTGATCCCTTTAGCCACAAGGGCCACATCTAACATCTAACATCTCTTAAATATAGCCAATGAACTGTGTGGCCTCAACTACCTTCTGTGGCAGAGAGTTCCACAGATTCACCACTCTCTGTGTGTGAAAAAAAAATGTTTTTCTCATCTCGGTCCTAAAAGATTTCCCCCTTATCCTTAAACTGTGTGTGTGACCCCTTGTTCTGGACTTCCCCAACATCGGGAACAATCTTCCTGCATCTAGCCTGTCCAACCCCTTAATAATTTTGTAAGTTTCTATAAGATATAGGATTCTATATCTCTCGTTTCCCTTATCCCTGAAGAAGGGTCTCGACCCGAAACGTCTCACCAAAGATGCTGCCTGTCCCACTGAGTTCCTCCAGCATTTTGTGTCTATTTGGGTTTAAACCAGCATCTGCAGTTCCTTCCCACACACTGGGCATTATTGTACCCTGTGGTGGCAGAGGGAGGTCACCTCATATTATGACCATGTGTACTTCAATGGAACAGAGCACAGTACACGGTGGTGCAGCGGTAGAGTTGCTGCCTTACAGTGCTTGCAGCGCCAGAGACCCGGGTTCGATCCCGACTACGGGTGCTGTCTGTACGGAGTTTGCACGTTCTCCCCGTGACCTGCGTGGGTTTTCTCCAAGATCTTCGGTTTCCTCCCACACTCCAAAGACGTGCAGGTTTGTAGGCTAATTGGCTTGGTGTAAATGTAAATTGTCCCCAGTGTGTGTGTGTAGGATAGTGTTAGTGTGTGGGGATCGCTGGTCGGCACGGACTCGGTGGGCCGAAGGGCCTGTTTCCGCGCTGTATCTCTGAACTAAACTGAACTACAGGATCAGAATGTCCATGTTGAACAAGGTGACAGGTTAAGCTAATCTCATGCGCCTGTCTAAAAGATTAGCTTAGTTTAGTTTGGAGATACAGTGTGGAACCTGGCCCTTGTGCATGGACTCAGTGGGTGGAAAGACCTGTCTACTAAAAGTGAAACTAAAACTGACCGTCTCTGACCCTCGGTCCACGTGACATGAATTAAACTAGACATTGACTGTGACTCCTTACACCTATTGAACAATGATATCCATCTATTTGCCATGGATGGATATACCCAAGATAGACACAAAAAGCTGGAGTAACTCAGCGGGTCAGGCAGCATCTGTGGAGAACATGGATAGGTGATGTTTCACAGAGTACTGGAGTAACTCAGCGGGTGCAGCAGCATCTATGGAGCTTATGAAATAGGCAACGTTTCGGGCTGAAACCCTTCCGGGTTTCGACCGGAAACGTTGCCTATTTCCAGAAGAGTTTCGGCCCGAAACGTTGCCTATTTCCTTCGCTCCATAGATGCTGCTGCACCATAACTCAGCGGGTCAGGCAGCATCTGTGGAGAACATGGATAGGTGACGTTTCACAGAGTGCTGGAGTAACTCAGCGGGTCAGGCAGCATCTGTGGAGAACATGGATAGGTGACGTTTCACAGAGTGCTGGAGTAACTCAGCGGGTCAGGCAGCATCTGTGGAGAACATGGATAGGTGACGTTTCACAGAGTGCTGGAGTAACTCAGCGGGTCAGGCAGCATCTGTGGAGAACATGGATAGGTGACGTTTCACAGAGTGCTGGAGTAACTCAGTGGGTCAGGCAGCATTGTGGAGAACATGGATAGGTGACACTTCAGGTCGAGACCCTTCAGATGTTCCCACAGATATACTCAACTCTATACTCTGGTGGGACAATGATTTCATTGGGAACGTTGTGTTGATACCTGCAGGTCAACAGGTGCCATCGATTGTTGATCTACGGGTCAACCACCCACCTGAGGTGCAGGTGAAGGTGCATCAGGTCGCGCAGGTGGATGGAGGAAGGAACAGCTTCTCAGCTCAGCAAGACACTGCACGAGGGGGGACTTTCCAGAGGGATCCTCAAGATGAGGCAACGCAAGAACAACTGAGACCGCTCGCCTCCACTCCCCCATCGGGCGGTGACTATCCCTTTGGTTATTGCTTCACTGAGATCACAAACGGACAGGTGGGAAATGGCTTTACAATGGACGGATGAATGAATGAATGAATGATACTTTATTGTTACCTGTGACAAAGTCATAGAGATATTCTTTGTTTTACACACCCAGGGTATGCAAAGAGTGGCCACCTAAAGGGCCAACAATGCTACAAAGTAGTCCTGCCTCTGTGTGTCTCTGTGTGTCTCTGTGTGTCTCTGTGTGTCTCTGTGTGTCTCTGTGTGTCTCTGCCTGTGTGTGTCTCTGTGTGTCTCTGCCTGTGTGTGTCTCTGCCTGTGTGTGTCTCTGCCTGTGTGTGTCTCTGCCTGTGTGTGTCTCTGCCTGTGTGTGTCTCTGCCTGTGTGTGTCTCTGCCTGTGTGTGTGTCTGCCTGTGTGTCTCTCTCTCTGTCTCTGTCTCCCTCTCTGTCTCCCCCTCTGTCTCCCCCCCCTCTGTCTCCCCCTCTGTCTCCCCCTCTCTGTCTCCCCCTCTGTCTCCCCCTCTCTGTCTCCCCCTCTGTCTCCCCCTGTCTCTCTCCCCCTCTCTGTCTCCCCTCTCTCTGTCTCCCCCCTCTGTCTGTCCCCCTCTCTGTCTGTCCCCCTCTCTCTGTCTCCCTCTCTGTCCCCCTCTGTCTGTCCCCCTCTCTGTCTCTGTCCCCCTCTCTCTCCATGTCCCCCTCCCTGTCCCCCCCCTCTGTCTCCATGTCTGAGGGAGGTGAAGTGACCCCGAAATAGCATTTACGTTGTTCTTGGGGAAATTAAATGCATTGCGTTGAGAGAAATATTGGGTGATTGAATTTGTGCGAGCATGGCACTGTCTAAGCTGTGACTGACCCCCACCCACCAAATCCTTCTTGCTTTCTCTCTGGCCGCAGTGTGCCACACCATTGACCGGTCTCCGCACCAGGGACCACTGCTGTCGAGGAGGGGGCGCGGGCTGGGGAGTGTCGGAGTGCACCGTGTGTCCACATTCTCCAGGTAAGTGTCGCACCTTCACACAGGTGAGCGTTTGTCGGCGCTGGGCCTCTACTCTGGGTCTCTATGTCTCTATATTTAGAAGGATGAGCGGGGACCTCATTGAAACGTCCAAAATAGTGAAAGGCCCGGATAGAGTGGATGTGGAGAGGATGTTTCCACTAGTGGGAGAGTCTAGGAACAGAGGGCACAGCCTCAGAATTAAAGGACGTTCCTTTAGGAAGATGAGGAGGAATTTCTTTAGCCAGAGGGTGGTGAATCTGTGGAATTCATTGCCACACAGACGGCTGTGGAGGCCACAAGTCAGTGGATATTTTTAAGGCAGAGATAGATAGATTCTTGATTAGTACGGGTGTCAGGGGTTATGGGGAGAAGGCAGGAGAATGGGGTTGGGAGGGAGGGATAGATCAGCCATGATTGAATGGCGGAGTAGACTTGATGGGCCGAATGGCCTAATTCTATTCCTATCACTTATGATCTTATGAAGTTGTAGTGTAGCTGGGTGGCACAGCGGTAGAGTTGCTGCCTGTACGGAGTTTTGTGGTATTGAGTGCAGTTCTGGTCACCCCATTACATTGAAGGATCATGTAGGCTTTGGAGACGGTGCAGAGGAGGATTAAAGATGCTTTTATATACTAGGCATTTGTATATGCAGGGAAGGGAGGGGTGCGGACCAGGACAGGCATATGAGGTTTGTAGGAGGGAACTGCAGATGCTGGTTTAACCAAAGAAAGACACAAAATACTGGAGTAACTCAGCGGGACAGGCAGCATCTCTGGAGAGACGGAATGGGTGATGTTTTTGAAGAAGGGTCTCGACTCGAAACGTCACCCATTCCCTCTCTCCAGTGATGCTGCCTGTCCCGCTGAGCATTTTGTCCACCTTAGCCTTATGAGGATAGTTTATTTCAGCATAATGTTTAGCACAGACATTGTGGGCCAAAGGGCCTTTTTCATGCTGTACACTTCTGTGTTCTCTGTACGAGCCTTGCCCTTCCTCCGCACTGGAATGTGCTGGTCCTGAACTTCAATCAATTTGCTGTTGAATGAATTCCACATGGCACATATGGATTTACCTAACATCAACTGCTCCCTCCCTCCGAACTAATAATGCTGTCATTCACAATCCTTGTATCCCTGTCCTTAGCACCTTCTTCCCCAGCCAACAATGGCCCATTGTGGGCTCCACCCTTCCCGAGCCCCGCCTGGTTCTGGCCTACACCCCATCAATCAGTCTGAAGAAGGGTCTCGACCCATACCTTTCCTCTGGAGATGCTGCCTGTCCCGCTGAGTTATCCCAGTATGTTGCGCCTATCTTCAGATTAAACATTGAAACTTAACGAATAGTGAAAGGCCTGGATAGAGTGGATGTGGAGAGGATGTTTCCACTAGTGGGAGAGTCTAGGACTAGAGGTCACAGCCTCAGAATTAAAGGACTTTCCTATAGGAAGGAAATGAGATGGAATTTCTTTAGTCAGAGGGTGGTGAATCTGTGGAATTCATTGCCACACAGACGGCTGTGGAGGCCACAAGTCAGTGGATATATTTAAAGCAGAGATAGATAGATTCTTGATTAGTGCGGGTGTCAGGGGTTATGGGGAGAAGTCAGGAGAATGGGGTTAGGAGGGAGAGATAGATCAGCCATGATTGAATGACAGAGTAGACTAAATGGGCCGAATGGCCTAATTCTGCTCCTATCACTTATGACCTTAGACCAGCACCTACAGTTCCTTCCCACTCACTTTATTTAATTTCCCCCAGAGCCAAACCTCAGACAAAGTATGTCCTAAAAAATCAAAGGTATGGGGGTACGGAGAGAAGGCAGGGATGGGATACCGAGTTGGATGATCAGCCATGATCATATTGAATGGCGAATGGTGCAGGCTCGAAGGGCCGAATGGCCTCTACTCCTGCACCTATTGTCTATGTTTCTAAAGCTGAAACTTGTGATTAGTGCCACAGTTTAGCTTGATGGGGGGAGTTGTTGCACACACGGGCTGACAACTACTGTAAGCTGTGGAGATCATAGAAACATAGAAACATAGAAATAAGGTGCAGGAGTAGAGGCCATTCGGCCCTTCGAGCCTGCACCGCCATTCAATATGATCATGGCTGATCATCCAACTCAGTATCCCGTACCTGCCTTCTATCCATACCCCCTGATCCCTTTAGCCACAAGGGCCACATCTAACTCCCTCTTAAATATAGCCAATGAACTGTGGCCTCAACTACCTTCTGTGGCAGAGAGTTCCACAGATTCACCACTCTCTGTGTGAAAAATGTTTTTCCTCATCTCGGTTTTAAAGGATTTCCCCCTTATCCTTAAGCTGTACCCCCTTGTCCTGGACTTCCCCAACATCGGGAGCAATCTTCCTGCATCTAGCCTGTCCAACCCCTTAAGAATTTTGTAAGTTTCTATAAGATCCCCTCTCAATCTCCTAAATTCTAGAGAGTATAAACCAAGTCTATCCAGTCTTTCTTCATAAGACAGTCCTGACATCCCAGGAATCAGTCTGGTGAACCTTCTCTGCACTCCCTCTACGGCAATAATGTCCTTCCTCAGATTTGGAGACCAAAACTGTACGCAATACTCCAGGTGTGGTCTCACCAAGACCCTGTACAACTGCAGTAGAACCTCCCTGCTCCTAGACTCAAATCCTTTGCTATGAAAGCCAACAATTAATCAGAATGATTAATTCTTGCAGGCGAGGTATGTGATCACAGAACAGATTGCTGCTTCTGTGTGGAGCGTATGATATGGTTACAGACAATGAGGCCTGCATGTCCAGTTCAGTTTATTGTCCCGTGTACCGAGGTACAGTGAAAAGCTTTTGTTGCGTGCTAACCAGTCAGCAGAAAGACAATACATGATTACAATCGAGCCGTCCACAGTGTACGGATACATGATAAGGGAATAACGTTTAGTGCCAGCAAAGTCCCATCAAGGATAGTCTGAGGGTCTCCAATGAGGTAGATAGTATTTCAGGACTGCTCTCTAGGTGTGGTAGGATGGTTCAGTTGCCTGCATGGGCCTTGAGGTTAGCCTTTATCAAGTTTAGTTTATTTCAAAGGTAGACAAAAGTGCTGGAGAAACTCAGCGGGTGCAGCAGCATCTATGGAGCGAAGGAAATAGGCAACGTTTCGGGACAAAATCCAAAGGAAATAGGCAACGTTTCGGGACAAAATCCAAAGGAAATAGGCAACGTTTCGGGACAAAATCCAAAGGAAGTAGGCAACGTTTCGGGATGAAAGCCAAAGGAAATAGGCAACGTTTCGGGATGAAAGCCAAAGGAAATAGGCAACGTTTCGGGATGAAAGCCAAAGGAAATAGGCAACGTTCGGGTCGAAACCCAAAGGGTTTCGGGACGAAACGTTGCCTATTTCCTTCGCTCCATAGATGCTGCTGCACCCGCTGAGTTTCTCCAGCACTTTTGTCTACCTTCGATTTTCCAGCATCTGCAGTTCCTTCTAGAGCATTTAGTTTATATCAATTTAGTTTAGTTTAGAGATACAGGGCCAAATACAGGCCCTTCGGCCCACCATGTCCGTGCCAACCAGCGATCCCCGCACACTAACACTATCCTACCCACACTAGGGACAATTTACAATTTTACCCGAAGCCAATTAACCTACAAACCTGCACGTCTTTGGAGTGTGGGAGTGAACTGGAGATCCCGGGAAAACCCACGCAGGCCACGGGGAGAACGTGCAAACTCCGTATAGTCAGCACCCGTAGTCGGGATCGAACCCGGGTCCCTGGTGCTGTGAGGCAGCAGCTCTACCCGCTGCGCCACCGTCCTGCCCCAAAGTTCCCACAAGTCTCCAAGTCAAACAAGGGGACATGACTTGAGAATTAAGGGACAGAAGTTTAGGGGTAACATGAGGGGGAACTTCTTTACTCAGAGAGTGGTGGCTGTGTGTGGAATGAGCTTCCAGTGAAGGTGGTGGAGGCAGGTTCGTTTTTATCATTTAAAAATAAATTGGATAGTTATATGGACGGGAAGGGAATGGTGGGTTATGGTCTGAGCGCAGGTATATGGGACTAGGGGAGAATACATGTTTGGCACGGACTAGAAGGGTCGAGATGGCCTGTTTCCGTGCTGTAATTGTTATATGGTTATATGTTTCGAATTTGCTTATTAATACGTGATCATTTATTCTGCAGAAAATGACTGCCCGAGAGGATTCCAGAAAATGGCAGATGGCGAATGTCAAGGTAATGGAGTCGGCATCTCCTCCCCTCCGTCACCAAGAGTCAAGAGTCTTTGTGGGCCGAATGGCCTGTTTCATGCTGTACGCTTCTATCTTCTCTCTTAGTTGTACCATCCTTACCCCTTGTCCTTACACAGGATGCCAGTGCAATGTAGAAAGCTGAACAAGTTTGGACACCAATGCCAGTGTTTAAGAAGGAACTGCAGATGCTGGAGAATCGAAGGTTACACAAAAAAGCTGGAGAAACTCAGCGGGTGCAGCAGCATCTATGGAGCGAAGGAAAGAAACGTTGCCTATTTCCTTCGCTCCATAGATGCTGCTGCACCCGCTGAGTTTCTCCAGCTTTTTTGTGTAACCTTGGACACCAATGCCACATCTGTACACTGTGCACAGCTGTAGAGCAGTCTGCAACAAAGGTGTATCTGTACACTGTGGACGGCTCGATTGTAATCATGTATTGTCTTTCCGCTGACTGGTTAGCACGCAACAAAAGCTTTTCACTGTACCTCGGTACACGGGACAGTAAACTGAAGTCAGACTCAAACCTAGACGCAAAATGCTGGAGTAACTCAGCGGGTCAGGCAGCATCTCTGGAGAGAAGCATGGAGCAGTTACTGCCTGACAGCGCTTGCAGCACTGGAGACCCGGGTTTGATCCCGACTACGGGTGCTGTCTGTACGGAGTTTGCACGTTCTCCCCGTGACCTGCGTGGGTTTTCTCCGGGTGCTCCGGTTTCCTCCCACGCTCCAAAGACGTGCAGGTTTGTAGGTTAATTGGCTTGGTGTAAATGTGAAGATTGTCCCCAGTGTGTGTGTAGGATAGTGTTAGTGTGCGGGGATTGCTGGTCGGCACGGACTCGGTGGGCCGAAGGGCCTGTTTCCGCGCTGTATCTCTAAACTAAACCAAACTAAATAAGTAGAAATAAGGCTTTAACCCTGTGGAGGTTAAACGTTGATCTTGTTTCCTGCAGACATCGACGAGTGTGGCTTGCCAAGGATCTGCCAGGACGGCAAGTGTGTGAACATAAAGGGCAGTTATAGATGTACCTGTAACGCTGGCTTTGTGCAAGACACCTCAAAGAGTCGCTGCATCTGTAAGTACCCAGGCAACGGGACAAGTCACACTGCACTCACCACTCAAAGGATTGGACAGGCTCGATGCAGGAAAAATGTTCCCCATGTTGGGGGAGTCCAGAACATAGAAACATAGACAATAGGTGCAGGAGTAGGCCATTCGGCCCTTCGAGCCTGCACCATTCGCCATTCAATATGAGAGAAGGACATTATTGCCATAGAGGGAGTGCACAGAAGGTTCACCAGACTGATTCCTGGGATGTCAGGACTGTCTTATGAAGAAAGACTGGATAGACTTGGTTTATACTGGTCTCTGTACTGTACACTGACAATGACAATTAAAATTGAATCTGAATCTGAATCTGAATCTGATACTCTCTAGAATTTAGGAGATTGAGAGGGGATCTTATAGAAACTTACAAAATTCTTAAGGGGTTGGACAGGCTAGATGCAGGAAGATTGTTCCCGATGTTGGGGAAGTCCAGGACAAGGGGTCACAGCTTAAGGATAAGGGGGAAATCCTTTAAAACCGAGATGAGAAGAACTTTTTTCACACAGAGAGTGGTGAATCTCTGGAACTCTCTGCCACAGAGGGTAGTTGAGGCCACAGTTCATTGGCTATATTTAAGAGGGAGTTAGATGTGGCCCTTGTGGCTAAGGGGATCAGGGGGTATGGAGAGAAGGCAGGTACGGGATACTGAGTTGGATAATCAGCCATGATCATATTGAATGGCGAATGGTGCAGGCTCGAAGGGCCGAATGGCCTACTCCTGCACCTAAATTCTGTGTTTCTATGTTTCTATGATCATGGCTGATCATCCAACTCAGTATCCTGTACCTGCCTTCTCTCCATACCCCCTGATCCCTTTAGCCACAAGGGCCACATCTAACTCCCTCTTAAATATAGCCAATGAACTGTGTGGCCTCAACTACCTTCTATAGCAGAGAATTCCACAGATTCACCACTCTCTGTGTGTGAAAAATGATTTTCTCATCTCGGTCTGAAAAGATTTCCCCCTTATCCTTAAACTGTGTGAGCCCTAGTTCTGGACTTCCCCAACATCGGGAACAATCTTCCTGCATCTAGCCTGTCCACTCACCACTTCTTAAAGGATTGGACAGGCTCAATGCAGGAAAAATGTTCCCCATGTTGGGGGAGTCCAGAACCAGGGGTCACACACTGTTTAAGAATAGGGGGTGGCCATTTAGGACTGAGATGAGGAAACATTTTTTTCACCCAGCGAACTCTCTGCCACAGAAGGCAGTGGAGGCCAATTCACTGGATGTTTTCAAGGGAGGCTTAAATCTGAATTCTCAGCTGAACAAAACCAATCACTGAATTAGTGGTAATGTGGTTCCAGTGGTTTGGTGTCGAGGTCAATGCTAAAGTCTTGCCGTTGCTGTGTGTAAGTACAGCACGGAAACAGGCCCTTCAGCCCATCGAGTCCGTGCCGTCCAGCGATCCCTGTACACCAACTCTGACCTACACACTCTAGGGACAATTTACACATGTACCAGGCCAATTAATCTACAAACCTGTACGTCTCTGTATTTTCTGCTTGACTGATGCATGTTTCTGCCCTCCAGCGCACCAGGTGATATCGTTGACCAGAGGGCCGTGTTACCGCATCTACAGGGGCGGTTCCTGCTCTCTGCCCGTGGTCCAGAACATCACCAAGCAGATCTGCTGCTGTAGTCGTGTGGGCAAGGCCTGGGGTCCGAGCTGCCAAAGATGCCCGGCGGCTGGCACAGGTAACCTGCATGCACAGGTATATCCAGGTGGCACAGGTAACCCAGGTGGCACAGGTAACCTGCTGGCACAGGTAACCCCAGGTGGCACATATAATCTGCCGGCACAGGTAACCCAGGTGGCACAGGTAACCCCAGGTGGCACAGGTAACCCCAGGTGGCACAGGTAACCCCAGGTGGCACAGGTAACCTGCTGGCACAGGTATACCCAGGTGGCACAGGTAACCCAGGTGGCACAGGTAACCCAGGTGGCACATATAACCTGCTGGCACAGGTATACCCAGGTGGCACAGGTAACCCCAGGTGGCACAGGTAACCCCAGGTGGCACAGGTAACCTGCCAGGTGGCACAGGTATACCCAGGTGGCACAGGTAACCCAGGTGGCACAGGTAACCCAGGTGGCACAGGTAACCCAGGTGGCACAGGTAACCCAGGTGGCACAGGTAACCCAGGTGGCACAGGTAACCCAGGTGGCACAGGTAACCCCAGGTGGCACAGGTAACCCAGGTGGCACAGGTAACCCCAGGTGGCACAGGTAACCCCAGGTGGCACAGGTAACCTGCTGGCACGGGTAACCGCAGGTGGCTTGGGGTCTACCTGTGTATTGCACTCTAATGGGGCTGGTAGCATAGCCCCTTTGATTGAGACAGTGTGCTGCCCTGCCTGGAATGTGCAGGAAGGAACTGCAGATGCTGGTCTACACCAAAGGCAGACACAAAGTGCTGGAGTAACTCAGCGGGTCAGGCAGCATCTCTGCAGAGAAGGAATGGGTGATGTTTCGGGTCGAGACCCTTCTTCAGTGTAAGAGTCGGGGGCGGGGGAAATTGGACATGGAAGGCAGAGAGAACCTGTGAGGTGTGAAAAGGACAGATCAAAACCGACGATGATCAAGGAAATTTAGAATGGTTCACTCACAGGTAACCCAGGGATGGGCAGGTGGGAGGTGGGACGGGCGGAGAGGGCAGGGAGTGTAGCGAGAGAGGGGGGCCAGTGAAGGGAGAGGGTGAGAGAGGACATTGAAGAGATGGAGGATAGGGGGAGGGGGGGGGTGAGGGGGTGAGAGGGGGGAAGGGGGTAAGGAGGGGAGGGGGGGTGGTGACGCGAGGGGGGGGGGGTGGGGAAGGAAGTGGGGGGGGGATGGTGAGGGGTTTGGTGAGAGGGGAGGTGAGGGGGGGAGGAAGTGACGTGGGGGGTGAGAGTGTGGGAGGGGAGGGGGTGAGAGGGGAAGGGGGGGGAGGGGTGGGATAGGTGGGGGGGGAGGGGGGGATGGGGGTGGGTGAGGGGGGGGGTAAAGGGGGAAGGAGGGACGGGGTGAGGGGGTGAGGAGCAGTGTATTGGAGCGGGCTGTACATGCTGCCGTGCCACTCTACAGGTGCATTCAGGGAAGTTTGCCCAGCTGGCCCCGGCTACCACTACACCAGGTCTGATCTCCGACTCCCCAACCGGGGCACCGGGAGCCTCGGCCAACACCGGCCGCGGGTGGAGAGAGTGCGCCCCAGCACCACCCTGGCACCGATCGTTCAACACACAGCGGGTACGTGGGGGGGGGGGGGGGGGGGGACAGGAATTGGCCGCGGGACAATCGCCATCGCCAGCCGGGGGCTTTGACTTTGACTCTGACATCGGGGGGGAGGGGGAGAGTGCGGTGGAGAGAGTTAAGTTTTTTTTGGCCTTCCATCACAGCTATGTGATGGATGTTTATGTTAAATGTAATTATGTTGTGTCTGGGGTCTATTTGTGTGTAATGTATGGCTGCAGAAACGGCATTTCGTTTGGACCTCCAGGGGTCCAAATGAAAATTAAATTGACTCTTGACTCTTGAAGGGGGGAGGGGGTCACGAGAATGGAAGGGCGGGCACAAAATGCTGGAGTAACTCAGCGGGACAGGGAGCAACTCTGGAGAGAAGGAATGGGGCTGGCGGGTCGGGTCGGGTGGGGGTGAGGCGTGGGGAGGGGGAGGGGGAGAGTCGGGTGAGGGTGGGGGGATCAGGTGGGGAGGAAAGGTCAAGCAAGAGGTGAGCTGTTGGGTTGGGGTCAGCTGATGACCTGGGCAGGCAACGGTTCATTGGGATTGCCAACGTTGTCCTAATTTGGTCATTCTCCTTGTTCCACAGCTCCCAGGTTGCGGGAGATGGCAACTGTGGCCAGGATTCCAGCCACCACCACTGTCCCACCTTACACCACACGTCCAGGTGTGTGTACGAGCCATCTCCGTGAAGCACAGGGAAGTCTTGCAGCCCTCCACTCAATGCCAGGCTACCATGGTGGACATGGAACATTGAGGAGTCACCTCCCACCCTGGCCTCAATGTCCCCAATCTCAGTTAGGCAATATTTTTCCCTCTCCTCCTATATACAGCCACATATTTTGCCATTACCACGTGCTTGAGTCGTAGGCAATTGATAGAAACATAGAAAATAGATGCAGCAGTAGGCCATTCGGCCCTTCGAGCCAGCACCGCGATTCAATATGATCATGGCTGATCTTCTAAAATCAGTATCTCATTCCTGCTTTTTCCCCATATCCCTTGATTCCATTAGCCCTAAGAGCTGCGGTATATCTAGCTCTCTCTTGAAGTCAAGAGGTCATAATGTCCTGCAATAATGGCCATACACACATACTCTTCATTCAGTAAAGATATCCATAGATGCCGCCTCACCTGGTGAGTTGAGCTAGCTTTTTTGATTTGATTTTAGGGACCCCAGTTCTTTCGCAAGATGTACAAACAATCCTTGAATCCATCAGATTAGCATTCATCCAGAACTCCGCAGTGTGTGTTGATGAGATATTCGAAGATTGACACAAATTGCTGGAGTAACTCAGCGGGACAGGCAGCATCTCTGGAAAGAAGGAATGGGTGATGTTTTTGGTCGAGACCATTCTTATCAACCCAAAACGTCACCTATTCCTTCTCTCCAGAGAAATGCTGAGTTACTCCAGCATTTTGTGTCTATCTTTGGTTTAAAACAGCATCTGCAGTTCCTTCCTACAACTGCCTGGTTGTAAGCTGCACTCGGTTGATTCTCTTGGACACTCACTAACCGTGAGATATCCCCCTCTCTCTGTGTCCACAGCACCTGAGCTACACATCTGCCTGCGCGTGCCACACGTGTGTGGACCGGGACACTGCGTGGCACGGCAGCGGAGCCACACGTGTGTGTGTAACATTGGGTTCCAGCTCAATGCAGAGCGGTCGCGGTGTGTGGGTGAGTAAATGGTGGCTGAGATACCCAGGTGGGTGTACCTGGGGCAGGTGGGTGTACCTGGGGCAGGTGGGTGTACCCGGGGCAGGTGGGTGTACCCGGGGCAGGTGGGTGGGTGTACCTGGGGCAGGTGGGTGTACCCGGGGCAGGTGGGTGTACCCGGGGCAGGTGGGTGTACCCGGGGCAGGTGGGTGTACCTGGGGCAGGTGGGTGTACCCGGGGCAGGTGGGTGTACCCGGGGCAGGTGGGTGTATCTGGGGCAGGTGGGTGTCCCCGGGGCAGGTGGGTGGGGGCACCTGGGGCAGGTGGGTGTACCTGGGGCAGGTGGGTATACCTGGGGCAGGTGGGTGTACCTGGGGCAGGTGGGTGTACCTGGGGCAGGTGGGTGTACCTGGGGCAGGTGGGTGTACCTGGGGCAGGTGGGTGTACCCGGGGCAGGTGGGTGTACCCGGGGCAGGTGGGTGTACCCGGGGCAGATGGGTGTACCTGGGGCAGGTGGGTGTACCTGGGGCAGGTGGGTGTACCTGGGGCAGGTGGGTGTACCTGGGGCAGGTGGGTGTACCTGGTGGGTACCCGGGTGGGTGTACCCGGGGCAGGTGGGGGTGGGTGTACCCGGGGGCAGGTGGGTGTACCCGGGGCAGGTGGGTGTACCCGGGGTGGGTGGGGGCAGGTGTACCTGGGGCAGGTGGGTGTACCTGGTGGGTGTGTACCCGGGGCACCTGGGGTAGGTGGGTGTACCTGGGGCAGGTGGGTGTACCTGGGGCAGGTGGGTGTACCCGGGGCAGGTGGGTGTACCTGGGGCAGGTGGATGTACCCGGGGCAGGTGGGTGTACCCGGGGCAGGTGAGTGTACCCGGGGCAGGGTGGGTGTATCTGGGGCAGGTGGGTGTATCTGGGGCAGGTGGGTGTGTGGGTGTACCTGGGGCAGGTGGGTGTACCTGGGGCAGGTGTACCTGGGGCAGGTGGGTGTATCTGGGGCAGGTGGGTGTGGGGTGTACCTGGGGCAGGTGGGTGTACCCGGGGCAGGTGGGTGTACCCGGGGCAGGTGGGGGTACCCGGGGCAGGTGGGTGTACCCGGGGCAGGTGGGTGTGGGTGTACCTGGGGCAGGTGGGTGTATCTGGGGTAGGTGGGTGTATCTGGGGCAGGTGGGTGTATCTGGGGCAGGTGGGTGTGGGTGTACCTGGGGCAGGTGGGTATACCTGGGGCAGGTGGGTGTACCCGGGGCAGGTGGGTGTGGGTGTACCTGGGGCAGGTGGGTGTAACCGGGGCAGGTGGGTGTACCGGGGGCAGGTGGGTGTACCTGGGGCAAGGGGGTATACCTGGGGCAGGTGGATGTACCCGGGGCAGGTGGGTGTACCTGGGGCGGGTGGGTGTACCTGGGGCATGTGGGGGTACCTGGGGCAGGGGGGTATACCGGGGGCAGGTGGGTGTACCGGGGGCAGGTGGGTGTACCTGGGGCAGGTGGATGTACCTGGGGCAAGGGGGTATACCTGGGGCAGGTGGATGTACCCGGGGCAGGTGGGTATACCTGGGGCAGGTGGATGTACCTGGGGCAGGTGGATGTACCTGGGGCAGGTGGGTGTACCTGGGGGTGTACCTGGGGCAGGTGGGTGTACCCGGGGCAGGTGGAAAGTAATGAGCCCATGTATGGAGGGTGCATGAATGGGAAAGGTTCAGAGGGGCATGGCCTAATGCTGGCAAATGGGACGAGTGTAGATGGGGAATCTTGGTCGGCATAGACAAGTTGGGCCGAAGGGCCTGTTTTCGTGTGTTTCTATGTATTATGCTGTAAGACTCTATGACCTTATGCAGACCATTATTAGAGGTGCCTTGTAGATGGGGGAAAGGCTTTGGAAAGGCAGCACTGTGGTAGAGTTTCTGCCTCACAGCACCAGAGACCCGGGTTCAATCCTGACTACAGGTTGCTGTCTATACGGAGTTTGCACGTTCTTCCCGTGGGTTTTCTCCAGGTGCTCCGGTTTCCTCCCACACTCCAAAGACGCGCAGGTTTGTAGGTTAATTGGCTTCGGTAAAGAAATTGTAAATTGTCCCTAGTGTGTGTGTAGGATAGTGTTAGTGTGCGGGGATCGCTGGTCGGCACGGACTCGGTGGGCCGAAGGGCCTGTTTCCGCGCAGTACCTCTGAACTAAACTGAGCTCGACTAAATAGTTTAGTGAGGCTATGTGCCATGTGTTTAGGGTTGGCTAACTTAGACTTGGGTCTGGGCAAGATTCAAGACTCAAGAAAGTTTATTATCATGTGTCCCTGTATAGGACAATGAAATTCTTGCTTTGCTTCAGCACAACAGAACATAGTAGGCATTGAATACAGAACAGATCAGTGTGTCCATATACCATTATATAAATATACACACACATGAATAAATAAACTGATGAAATGCAGAATTAAAGAACGTACTTTTAGGAAGGAGATGAGGAGGAATTTCTTTAGTCAGAGGGTGGTGAATCTGTAGAATTATTTGCCACAGACGGCTGTGGAGGCCACAAGTCAGTGGATATTTTTAAGCAGAGATAGATAGATTCTTGATTAGTTGAGGCCAGATCATTGGCTATATTTAAGAGGGAGTTAGATGTGGCCCTTGTGGCTAAAGGGATCAGGGGGTATGGAGAGAAGGCAGGCACAGGATACTGAGTTGGATGATCAGCCATGATCATATTGAATGGCGGTGCAGGCTCAAAGGGCTGAATGGCCTCTACTCCTGCACCTATTTTCTATGTTTCTATGTTGATTAGTATGGGTGTCAGGGGTTATGGGGAGAAGGCAGGAGATAATGGGCTATTAATGTTCAGAGTTTTGTCCGAGCCAGGTTTAATAGCCTGATGGCTGTGGGAAAGTAGCTATTCCTGAACCTGGTCGTTGCAGTCTTCAGGCTCCTGTACCTTCTACCTGAAGGTAGCAGGGAGATGAGTGTGTGTGGGTCCTTGATGATGCTGCCAGCCTTTTTGAGGCAGCAACTGCGATAAATCCCCTCGATGGAAGGGAGGTCAGAGCCGATGATGGACTGGGCAGTGTTTACAACTTTTTGTAGTCTTTTCCTCTCCATGTGATGTTGGCTGGACTAGGATGATCTGTGTTTCCCACAGATGCGGATGAATGTGGACAACAGCCTGCGCTCTGCCCCAACGCGCGGTGTGAGAACAGCGTTGGGAGTTACCGCTGTGTGTGTTCCCGAGGTTTCGCCTCCAATTCCCACGGCACAGATTGTATCGGTAAGTCCACTCCCTCCTGCGTGAGATTGGGTCGGGGATGTATTTGGGAATGAACCTCCAGGTTCGAGCAGTCACTGTTGGAAGGAACTGCAGATGCTGGTTTACACCGAAAATAGGCTGGAGTAACTCAGCGGGTGAGGCAGCATCTATGGAGCGAAGGAATGGGTGATGTTTTGGGTTGAGACCCTTCCTCAGTCCCCAAACACAAGAGGTTGGCAGAATTCAGCCATTCGGCTCATCAAGTTTACTCTGCCGTTCAACCATGGCTGATCTATCTCTCCCTCCTAGGTAGATAAAAATGCTGGAGAAACTCAGCAGGTGAGGCAGCATCTATGGAGAGAAGGAATTGGTGACGTTTCGGGTCGAGACAGGAAATGTCACCTATTCCTTCGCTCCATAGATGCTGCCTCACCCGCTGAGTTTCTCCAGCATTTTTGTCTACCTTCGATTAGTCCATCATCTGCAGTTCCTTCTTAAATATCTCTCCCTCCGAAAACCTTTCTCCTGCCTTCTCCCCATAACCCCTGACACCCATACTAATCAACATAGAAACATAGAAAATAGGTGCAGGAGTAGAGGCCATTCAGCCCTTCGAACCTGCACCATTCGCCATTCAATATGATCATGGCTGATCATCCAACTCAGTATCCTGTACCTGCCTTCTCTCCATACCCCCTGATCCCTTTAGCCACAAGGGCCACATCTAACTCCCTCTTAAATAAAGCTAATGAATTGGCCTCAACTAATCAAGAATCTATCTATCTCTGCTTAAAAATATCCACTGACTTGTCCTGTGAATCTGCAAAGAATTCCACAGATTCACCACCCTCAGACTAAAGAAATTCCTCCTCATCTCCTTCCTAAAAATATGTTCTTTAATTCTGAGGCTGTGCCCTCTAGTCCTAGACTCTCCCACTAGTGGAAACATCCTCTCCACATCCACTCTATCCAGGTTTTCCACCAGCCAGCGTTGGTGGACATAGGATCTGAGAGTGACCGGCACATGATGGACAAAGGTAGCGGAGGTGGGCAGAAGTCCGGAATAAACTTCTGGACAGGCCTGAGGCTGTAACTCCGCCACTCACGGTCTCTGTTTTATTCCAGATACGGATGAGTGTTCGGATGAATCCACCTGCCCCAACTCGGAGTGTGTGAACACCATTGGCTCCTTCCACTGCCTACCCTGCCCAGCTGGCTATCAGGTTCACCACCGCAAGTGTGCAGGTAACATAACAGGTGCAGTGTGACTGTGTACAGGTAACACACGACGACATGTCAGGCTGTACAGTCAGGTAACACACGACAACATGTCAGACTGTACAGGTAACACACAACGACATGTCAGGCTGTACAGGTAACACACGACGACATGTCAGGCTGTACAGGTAACACACGACAACATGTCAGACTGTACAGGTAACACACGACAACATGTCAGACTGTACAGGTAACACACAACGACATGTCAGACTGTGTACAGGTAACAGGATGACAGTCAGACAGTGTACACCGTCAGGTGTGTGCAGGTAACGCATAGTGACAGTCAGACTGTGTACAGGTAACAGGATGGCAGTGAGACTGTGGGGATGGGGGGTCTGGGGTCAGGGGTGGTGACATTGACTGTGGGAGAGGGGGATGGGGGGGGGGGGGGGGGTGGGTGGTGACGGTGACTGAGGGCGCTCTCTCTACCTCCGGCAGACGTGGACGAGTGTGTGCGGGGGGTGCGGCGTGTGGAGCTGCGGGTGTGTGCGTCAACACCGAGGGATCGTACCAGTGCAGCTGTCACCACGGATACCGGCTCAGTGTCGACGGCAAACAGTGTGCAGGTCTGACCGTCCGTCTTGCACACGCTCCCGCTCCAACGCAGCGCAGACCACCAATGCAGCGCAGACCACCAATGCAGCGCGGACCCCCCCATGCAGCGCAGAGCACCAAGCGCAGCGCAGCGCAGACCCCCTGATGCAGCGCAGACTACCGATGCAGCGCAGACCCCCCCCCCCATGCAGCACAGACAGACCACCCACCAATGCAGCGCGGATCACAGACCACCCACCAATGCAGCACTGGCTCCTACAATGCACTTGGCCTTGTCGCATGCATGAAAATAGTTTTCATAATCACGCGCCTCTACAAATGTTGCCCTACATGCGCCCTGTCCTGCATATGTGCCCAATGCATGTGCCCTGCATGTGTGCCTCGCACATGCGCTGTGATCGTCACTCCTGCGCATCTCGTATCTGTGCAGAAGCCTCTTCCCCTTGGGTATAACTGTGTACGACCAGCCTCTAGGATGAGGAGAGGGTTGTCGTGGGCAACCGTTTACACTGTCAGGTTTGTTTTTGACCCTCCAGATATCAACGAGTGTTTTGAGGGTGATTTCTGTGCCCCGTATGGAGAGTGTTTGAACAGCCCAGGTTCCTACACCTGCCTTTGTGCTGAAGGATTTACCACCTCTGCCGATCTCTCCACTTGCTTGGGTGAGTTCAGTTCAGTTTATTGTCACGTGTACTGAGGTACAGTGAAAAGCTTATAGACAACAGACAATAGGTGCAGGAAGGAGTAGGCCATTTGGCCCTTCGAGCCAGCACTGCCATTCAATGTGATCATGGCTGATCATCCCCAATCAGTACCCCGTTCCTGCCTTCTCCCCATATCCCCTGACTCCACTATCTTTAAAAGCCCTATCTAGCTCTCTCTTGAAAGTATCCAGAGAACCTGCCTCCACAGGCAGAGAATTCCACAGACTCACAACTCTCTGTGTGAAAAAGTGTTTCCTCGTCTCCGTTCTAAATGGCCGACCCCTTATTCTTAAACTGTGTGTGTGTGTGTGTGGCCCCTGGTTCTGGACTCCCCCAACATCGGGAACATGTTCCCTGCCTCTAGCGTGTCCAAACCCTTAACAATCGTATTCGTTTCAATAAGATCCCCTCTCATCCTTCTGCTGACTGGTTAGCATTGCGTGCTAACCAGTCAGCAGAAAGACAATACATGATTACAATCGAGCTACTAAAACCATTAAGACGACAGGACTATAAAAACAGTCAAAAATTAAAAGACATTAAAAGCACTAAAACAGGAACAATGTCTCAGCCAGTGTCGAAAGCCAGTGAATAAAAGTGAGTTTTTAGGGAGGATTTAAAGATGGACAGTGAAGGGGCCTGTCTGATCTGCAGCGGCAAGGTGTTCCAGAGTGCCGGGGCAGCAACAGAAAAGGCTCTATCCCCTCTGAGCTTCCGTATCAAATAGAAGAAGTTGTCCTACAACTTGTCCTCCATGCTGAATATCTGACTCTGCCTGTGCCTCTCTCTTGCTCCCTACCCACACAGATGTTAATGAGTGTACCACGACTAGCCTCTGCACCAAGGGCCGCTGCACAAACACCGTTGGCTCCTTCGAATGCTCCTGTGAGCCTGGATTCGCAGTAGATGCTGATCAGTCGCAGTGTGTGGGTAAGATACGCACCGTCTCCTCTGTCGGTATTTGCCAGGGGCGGCACGGTGGTGCAGCGGGTAGAGCTGCTGCCTCGCGGTGTCAGAGACCCGGGTTCGATACTGACTACGGGTGCTGTCTGTACGGAGTTTGTACGTTGTCCCCGTGACCCGCATGGGAGGGGGGAAAGATTTCAAGGAAATGGCACGGTGGTGCAGCGGGTGGAGCTGCTGTCTCACGGCGCCAGAGACCCGGGTTCGATACTGACCACGGGTGCTGTCTGTACGGAGTTTGTACCCGCTCCCCGCAAGGGTTTTCTCCGGGTGCTCCGGTTTCCGGTTGGCGGCGCGCGACTCTCGTCAGCAGTGGCCTCTGCAGCCCGTCTGCGTTTTTATTATTTTTTGTCTATGTTTCTATGTAGTTTTTGTTATTTTTTGTTGGGGGGTGTGTGTGGGGGGGTGGGAGGGAGGAGGTAACTTTTAAATCTCTCCCTGCACGGGAGACCCGACCTTTTCTTGTCGGGTCTCCATTGTCGTTGGGGCTGCAAATGAGGAGCGGCCTCCAACAGGAAGACTGGGGACTCTGGTGCCGACTCACCTCACCGTCGCGGAGCTGGCCGAGTCCAGAGCGGGTGGAGCGGTGGTGGAGCGCTGCTGCTGCTGCTGCTGCTGCTGCTGATTCGGAGGCTGCAACTGCGGGTCTGGCGGACGGCGGCACCGGGAGCCCGCGGGTCCCTGGAGGGAGACCGCTTTTCAGGGCTCTCGCAACGGCGACTTCTCCCGCCCGAGTTGCGGGGTCGAAGAGCTCCTGGAGCGGGGCCTGACATCACCGCCCCGCGCGGCTTGGAATGGCCGCGGGACTCTGCGAACGCACGCCGGGGGCTCCAACACCAAGACCCGGTGTGCGACCTCGCACCACCCGGCGTGGCTTTAATGGCCGCGGGACAATCGCCATCGCCAGCCGGGGGCTTTGACTTTGACTCTGACATCGGGGGGGGGGGGAGTGCAGTGGAGAGATAAGTTTTTTTGGCCTTCCATCACAGTGATGTGATGGATGTTTATATAAATTACGTTGTGTCTTGGGTCTATTTGTTTGTAATGTATGGCTGCAGAAACGGCATTTCATTTGGATCTCAAGGGGAAATGACAATTAAATTGACTCTTGACTCTTGACTTGACTCTTCCTCCCACACTACAAAGACCTGCAGGTCTGTAGGTAAATTGTAAATGGGACCCCGGTGTGTGTGTGTGTGTGTAGGATAGTGTTATGGTGGAATTTGTCAATTCAAGGTTTGGATTTGGAGTCTCAGCGCATGTGGTGTTTCTGTTCAACAGATCGTGACGAGTGTGTGGAATATCCCAGTATCTGCGGCTCCAAACGGTGTGAGAACAGCCCTGGATCCTTCCAGTGTATCACGGAGTGTGGTGTGGGATTCCAGCTCAGCCCAGACCAGGAATGTAGCGGTCAGTTGTCCATCCTCATCCCTCATCTCCCCCCCCCCCCCTCTCTCCCCCCTCCCCCTCTGCCCCCCCCCCCTCTGACCCCCCCCCCTCCCCCCCTCTCCCCCCCTCTCCCCCCCTCTCCCCCCCTCTCCCCCCTCCTGAATGTTGGGAAGTCTAACCAGGGCAGGACCTCCACCGTGATCAGCAGGACTCTCAGAGTTGTGGAGCAGAGGGGCTGCGGGAACAGTTCCTAGAACGGAATCGAGGGATATGGAGGGAAAGCAGGAATTTCGGGGATTTGGATCAATTTTGGATGATCAGCCACGATCATATTGAATGGCGGTGCTGGCACGAGGGGCCGAATGGCCTACTCCTGCACCTAAACTGTGACCCCTGGTTCTGGGTGAAAAAGTTTCTCCTCATCTCAATCCTAAATGGCTGACCCCTTGTGCCTAAACTGTGACCCCTGGTTCCGACTCCCCCAACATGGGGAACAATTTTCATGCATCTAGCCGGTCTAATCCCTGAAGGAGTTTATATGTTTCTGAGCTGTGGGGAGGTGACGTTTAGGGTCGAGACCCTTCTACAGACTCACTTACTGGACGTTGTTGATTTGTTGAGTTCCTCCGTCGTGCTGTTCACCCGTTTGTTTCTCAGCGCATGTGGTGTTTCTGTTGAACAGATCGTGACGAGTGTGTGGAATATCCCAGTATCTGTGGCTCCAAACGGTGTGAGAACAGCCCTGGATCCTTCCAGTGCATCACAGAGTGTGGTGTGGGATTCCAGCTCAGCCCAGACCAGGAATGTAGCGGTCAGTTGTCCATCCTCATCCCTCCATCCCTCCCCCTCTCCATCCATCCCTCCATCCCTCCCTCCTCCATCCCTCCCTCCTCCCTCCCGAATGTTGGGAAGTCAAACCAGGGCCGGACCAAGAGCTAAATCTAACTCTCTTTGAAAACATCCAGTGAATCGGCCTCCACTGCCTTCTGCGGCAGAGAATTCCACAGATTCACAACTCTCTGGGTGAAAAAGTTTTTCCTCATCTCAGTCCTAAATGGCCGACCCCTTATTCTTAAACTGTGTGTGACCCCTGGTTCTGGACTTCCCCCAACATGGGGAACATTTTCCTGCATCTAGCCTGTCCAGTCCCTGAAGGAGTTGATTCTTTACTAGAATGTTGCCTGGGTTTCAACAACTAAATTACAGAGATAGGTTGAATAAGTTAGGTCTTTATTCTCTGGAGCACAGAAGGTTAAGGGGGGACTTGATAGAGGTCTTTAAAATGATGAGAGGGATAGACAGAGTTGATGTGGACAAGCTTTTCCCTTTGAGAATAGGGAAGATTCAAACAAGAGGACATGACTTGAGAATTAAGGGACAGAAGTTTAGGGGTAACATGAGGGAGAACCTCTTTACTCAGAGAGTGGTAGCGGTGTGGAATGAGCTTCCAGTGGAAGTGGTGGAGGCAGATTCATTGGTATCATTTAAAAATAAATTGGATAGGCATATGGATGAGAAGGGAATGGAGGGTTATGGTATGAGTGCAGGCAGGTGGGACTGAGGGGAAAAAAAAAATTTGTTCGGCACGGACTTGTAGGGCCGGGATGGCCTGTTTCCGTGCTGTAATTGTTATATGGTTATATGGTTATATGGTTATATGTTTCTGAGCTGTGGGGAGTGGGTTGGAGGGGAGTGTGAGTTTGATGTGAGAGTTGCAGAGATGGTGAGAGAGTGACAGTGGGTGGCTGTATCTCTAAACTAAACTAAACACAGGGCTTGTTGACCTTGGCTCCCCTTGACCCACAGATATAGATGAATGCACCAACGCCACCATCTGTGGAACGAACGCCTACTGCCAGAACGTGGCGGGATCGTTTCGGTGTCACTGCGACCGACATTACCGGATCGCTCCAGACGGCTCCGCGTGTGTGGGTAAGTCCCGTGGTGAGAATGACCCAGAGTTTCGGCAATCGGGACAATTTACACTCGATGGGCCGAATGGCCTGATTCTGCTCCTATCTCTTGTGACCTTATGACCTGAAATACGGACATTGAGACTCGGACACGGGGTCTTGGCCCGAAATCTTGACCGTCGCATTTTACATCAACAGACGTTGTTGACTTTGAAAGTTGACACAAAATTCTGGAGTAACTCAGCGGGACAGGCAGCATCTGTGGAGAAAAGGAATGGGTGATGTTTCGGGTCGAGACCATTCTACAGACTCACTTACTGGACGTTGTTGATTTGTTGAGTTCCTCCGTCGTGCTGTTCACCCGTTTGTTTCTCAGCGCATGTGGTGTTTCTGTTGAACAGATCGTGACGAGTGTGTGGAATATCCCAGTATCTGTGGCTCCAAACGGTGTGAGAACAGCCCTGGATAAGGGGGAAATCCTTTAAAACCGAGATGAGAAGAACTTTTTTCACACAGAGAGTGGTGAATCTCTGGAACTCTCTGCCACAGAGGGTAGTTGAGGCCAGTTTCATTGGCTATATTTAGAGGGAGTTAGATGTGGCCCTTGTGGGTAAAGGGACCAGAGAGGATGGAGAGAAGGCAGGTACGGGATACTGAGTTGGATGATCAGCCATGATCATATTGAATGGCGGGGCAGGCTCGAAGGGCCGAATGGCCTCTAATCCTGCACCTAATCTATGTTTCTAAACTAAACTAAACACAGGGCTTGTTGACCTTGGCTCCCCTTGACCCACAGATATAGATGAATGCACCAACGCCACCATCTGTGGAACGAACGCCTACTGCCAGAACGTGGCGGGATCGTTTCGGTGTCACTGCGACCGACATTACCGGATCGCTCCAGACGGCTCCGGGTGTGTGGGTAAGTCCCGTGGTGAGAATGACCCAGAGTTTCGGCAATCGGGACAATTTACACTCGATGGGCCGAATGGCCTGATTCTGCTCCTATCCCTTATGACCTGAAATACGGACATTGAGACTCGGACACGGGGTCTTGGCCCGAAATCTTGACCGTCGCATTTTACATCAACAGACGTTGTTGACTTTGAAGGTTGACACAAAATTCTGGAGTAACTCAGCGGGACAGGCAGCATCTGTGGAGAGAAGGAATGGGTGATGTTTCGGGTCGAGACCCTTCTACAGACTGACTTACTGGACGTTGTTGATTTGTTGAGTTCCTCCGTCGTGCTGTTCACCCGTTTGTTTCTCAGCGCATGTGGTGTTTCTGTTCAACAGATCGTGACGAGTGTGTGGAATATCCCAGTATCTGTGGCTCCAAACGGTGTGAGAACAGCCCTGGATCCTTCCAGTGCATCACAGAGTGTGGTGTGGGATTCCAGCTCAGCCCAGACCAGGAATGTAGCGGTCAGTTGTCCATCCTCATCCCTCCCTCCTTCATCCCTCCATCCCTCCCCCATCGATCAGATCTCCATCCTCTCCCATTTACAGTATTAGAAACATAGAAAATAGGTGCAGGAGTAGGTTGATTTTATTGTATTAATTTTAATATATTAATGTTTAAAATGCATGTATTGAAGGAAGAATAATTTACAGCCCATCTGTGGTTACTGACCCTAACTGGGCATCACCCGCAGGACAGCATACATAGACAATAGGTGCAGGAGTAGAGGCCATTCGGCCCTTCGAGCCTGCACCATTCGTCATTCAATATGATCATGGCTGATCATCCAACTCAGTATCCCATCCCTGCCTTCTCTCCATACCCCCTGATCCCCTTAGCCACAAGGGCCACATCTAACTCCCTCTTAAATATAGCCAATGAACTGTGTGGCCTCAACGACCTTCTGTGGCAGAGAATTCCAGAGATACACAGAGAGCGGTGAATCTGTGGAATTCTCTGTCACAGAAGGTAGTTGAGGCCACACGGTTCATTGGCTATATTTAAGAGGGAGTTAGATGTGGCCCTTGTGGCTAATGGGATCAGGGGGTATGGAGAGAAGGCAGGTACAGGATACTGAGTTGGATGATCAGCCATGATCATATTGAATGGTGGTGCAGGCTCGAAGGGCCGAATGGCCTCTACTCCTGCACCTATTTTCTATGTATTGTGTTGAGTTCTGGGCACCTTGCACTAAATGTTATTCCCTTATCATGTATCTGTACACTGTGGACGGCTCGATTGTAATCGTGTATTGTCTTTCCGCTGACTGGTTAGCACGCAACAAAAAAGCTTTTCACTGTACCTTGGTACACGGGACAGTAAACTACACTGAACTGGTGTTATAGGAAAGATGTTGGGGGTCCCCGCACACTAACACTATCCTACACACACTGGGGACAATTTACATTTACACCAAAGCCAATTAACCTACAAACCTGCACGTCTTTGGAGTGTGGGAGGAAACTGAAGATCTTGGAGAAAACACACGGGGAGAGCGTGCAAACTCCGTACAGACAGCACCCGTAGTCGGGATCGAACCCGGGTCTCCGGCGTTGTGAGGCAGCAGCTCTACCCGCTGCGCCACCGTGCCACCCTAAAGGATGTTAGGACGTTAACGGGACTTCAGGAAGCGAGCTAGCGGGAGGGATTGGTGAGGATGGGGGTGAGTGCGGTGGGTGATGAAGTGTGGACCTGCACTAACACTAACACACGGCTTTGCTCTGTGTGACCCACAGATATAGATGAATGCACCGACTCCACCATCTGTGGAGCCAACACCTACTGCCAGAACGTGGCGGGATCGTTCCGATGTGTCTGTGACCAGGGTTACGGGACGGTACCAGACGGCCCGGGCTGTGTGGGTAAGCCCCGTAACATCCTCGTATCCTTCCTTGTCAACTTCTCCCCAGCCAACAATGGACCATTGTGGGCTCCACCCTTCCTTGGTCATCTGTTGCCGGCCCTGCCGTTTCCCACCTCCAGTCCCCTCCCCCTCTCTCTCAGTCTGGACAAGGGTCCCGACCCGAAACGTCACCCATCCTTGGTTCCTCCGGCCCTGCCGTTTCTATCTATCACCTCCTTTCTAAAATTACGCCCTTTAATTCTGAGGCTGTGACTCTCCCACTAGTGGAAACATCCTCTCCATATCCACTCTATCCAGGCCTTTCACTATTCAGTAAGTTTCAATGAGGTTATGGGGAGGAATTAAACAGGTCGGACTTGGTTTCCTCGAACAAATAGGGCATGGGGAGGCGTGGGAGGGCAGGGATGGGGGGGGGAGAGGGGAGGTAACCTGATAGAACTCTTGAAACATCACCCATTCCTTCTAAACTCCAGACAGACACACAAAGCTGAAGTAACTCAGCGGGACAGGCAGCATCTCTGGAGAGAAGGAATGGGTGACGTTATGCGTTGAGAACAGCCAGTGCTGTCTGTACTGAGTAGGTCTTTCTCTCTTTTCAGATGTGAATGAGTGTGAGCTGATGGAGGCGGTGTGCGGCTCAGCGGCGTGTGAGAATGTGCCTGGTTCATTCTTCTGTATCTGCCCGGGCGACAAGGAAGAATTTGAACCGCTCACGGGGCGGTGTGTCGGTCAGGAGAGGCACGGTATGTCCAACCTCCGCCTTGCACACCTGCTCACACTTGGGGACCCGGGACGTGCATTGGCAGCCCCACGCTGGGGCATGGGTCATCAGGTGCCCACCCGTGGTGTGTCACTCACTCGCACACTCACTTGCACACATGCACACATGCACGCTCGCACAATCACTCTCACTTGCTCACTCACTCGTTCACATGCACGCTCACTCACACACTTGCTCGCACACTCACTCACTTGCACACTCATTCACTCACTCACTTGCACGCACTCACTCACTTGCACACGCTTTCTACTCACTCGCACACTCACTCACTCCCCACACACTCACACGCTCGCACACTCACTCACAAAAAGAACGCTCGCTTTAATCACTCTCACTTGCTCCTCTCACTCGTTCACTCTCCACGCTCACTCACACACTGTGCGCACTGTCTGTGTGTGTTGCACACTCATTCACCTCTCGTTCACTTGCACGCCTCACTCATCACTCACTCGCTGTGCTTACTCACTGTGTATGTGTGTTCACTCTCACACTCATTCTGTTCGCTCACTCACCTACCCACACACACACACTCGCACACACTCCTTCCAAAAAGAACGTCCTTTAATTCTAAGGCTGTGACCTCTAATCCTAGACTCTCCCACTAGTGGAAACTGTGCTGTGTGTGTGTGTGTGTGTGTGTGTGTGTGTGCCTGTGTGTCTGTGTGTGTCTGTGTGTGTGTGTGTGTCTGTGTCTGTGTGTGTGTGTGTGTGTGTGTGTGTGTGTGTGTGTGTGCCTGTGTGTGTGTGTGCGCGTGTGTGTCTGTGTGTGTCTGTGGGTGCCTGTGTGTGTCTGTGTCTGCGTAGCTGAGGCCCTGACGAGGTTCTCTGCCAACCTTGTTTCCAGCAGAGACAGCCACGAGGGATCAGACTGAATGTTACTACAATCTGAATGACGTGCAGCGGTGCCAGAACGTCCTGAGCAGCAACGTGTCGATGCAGGCGTGCTGTTGTACTGTGGGAGAAGGATGGGGCAGGGAATGCAACATCAACCCCTGTCCTGCCTACGACTCTGGTAAGATCCCAACCAAGCTCCCTCCAGAACCAAGCTGTGACCACTGTGGTGTGGTGGTGTGTGTAGAGGTGGGTGGAGGTGGAGAATATCTGAGGAAGAACCTCTGTCTAAGAAGGAACTGCAGATATTGGTTTGCACTGAAGCTGGGCGCAAAATGCTGGAGTAACTCAGCGGGTCAGGCAGCATCTTGTGAGAACATGGATAGGTGACGTTTCACAGAGTGCTGGAGTAACTCAGCGGGTCAGGCAGCATCTGTGGAGAACAGGGATAGGTGACGTTTCACAGAGTGCTGGAGTAACCCAGCGGGTCAGGCAGCATCTGTGGAAAACATGGATAGGTGACGTTTCACAGAGTGCTGGAGTAACTCAGCGGGTCAGGCAGCATCTGTGGAGAACATGGATAGGTGACGTTTCACAGAGTGCTGGAGTAACTCAGAGGGTCAGGCAGCATCTGTGGAGAACATGGATAGGTGACGTTTCACAGAGTGCTGGAGTAACTCAGTGGGTCAGGCAGCATCTGTGGAGAACATGGATAGGTGACGTTTCACAGAGTGCTGGAGTAACTCAGTGGGTGCAGCAGCATCTGTGGAGAGTAGGAATGGGTAACGTTTCAGGTTGGGACACTGATTAAATTAGCAAATAATAAATTCCTACCAAGCACTAGGCTGACAGAGAAGGCAGGAATATTGGATTAGGAGGCAGATCATCTATGATTGAATGGCGGCATAGACTCGATGGGCCGAATGGCCTAATTCTGCTCCTATCACATGTAATCATGAAATCATAACTCTCTGGACTAATTTGTTATCGGTGGTAGATGAATGTTTGTGGTTCTGCTGCAGATGACTATCAGTCGCTGTGCCCAGGGGGGAGAGGACTGCTCACCGTTCCCCACCCAACGTTCGGAAGAGGCTACATAGGTGAGTTACTACCTGGCGGCCTTGCTCACCTGGGCTCAGGTAGTCCAGAATGTTGAATCGCTCGGGGGTGAGACTGCTCCGTCTCTCAGGAAACAGGACTATACAGCCTCACCCAGCGCCAGAGACCCGGGTTTGATCCCGATTACCGGTGCTGCCTTTGTGGAGTTTGCATGTTCTCCCGTTTAGAAACATAGAAACATAGAAATTAGGTGCAGGAGTAGGCCATTCGGCCCTTCGAGCCTGCACCGCCATTTAGTATGATCATGGCTGATCATCCAACTCAGTTTGCGTACCTGCCTTTTCTCCATACCCTCTGATCCCCTTGGCCACAAGGGCCACATCTAACTCCCTCTTAAATATAGCCAATGAACTGGCCTCAACTACCCTCTGTGGCAGAGAGTTCCAGAGATTCACCACTCTCTGTGTGAAAAAAGTTCTCCTCATCTCGGTTTTAAAAGATTTCCCCCTTATCCTTAAGCTGTGACCCCTTGTCCTGGACTTCCCCAACATCGGGAACAATCTTCCTGCATCTAGCCTGTCCAACCCCTTAAGAATTTTGTAAGTTTCTATAAGATCCCCTCTCAATCTCCTAAACTCTAGAGAGTATAAACCAAGTCTATCCAGTCTTTCTACATAAGACAGTCCTGACATCCCAGGAATCAGTCTGGTGAACCTTCTCTGCACTCCCTCTATGGCAATAATGTTTCCACCCACCCCTCCAATTTTCTTCACAGAGAGTGGTGAGTCTGTGGAATTCTCTGGCTCAGAGGGCGGTGGAGGCCGGTTCTCTGGATGCTTTCAAGAGAGAACTAGATATGGCTCTTAAAGATAGCGGAGTCAGGGGATATGGGGAGAAGGCAGGAACGGGGCACTGATTGTGGATGATCAGCCATGATCACATTGAATGGTGGTGCTGGCTCGAAGGGCCGAATGGCCTCTACTCCTGCACCTATTGTCTATTGTTTATTGTTTGTAGTTTAATTGGCTTCAGTAAAAATTGTAAATTGCCCCTCGTGCTGTCACAGACCGTGGGGAAAACTCACGGGGAGAACGTGCAAACTCCACATAGACAGCACCCTGCACCTGTAGTCTATTGGATTGGGTGACGTTTGGGTTGTGACTTTCTTTGCCTCTCTGGGTCACAGACGCTGATGAATGCTCGCTGTTCGGCTCGGAGGTTTGCAAGGACGGTGTGTGTGTGAACACTGTCCCTGGATACTCCTGCTACTGCCCGGCCGGCCATTACTATCACTCCGTTCTCCTCCACTGCATCGGTGAGTGAGGGGCTGCAAGAGGGCGGGGGTGGGAGCGCTGGGAATGAACTCAGACGCGCGGGAAAAGGTCTTTGTCGTGTGTAGTGTGCGGGGATCGCTGGTCGGCACGGACTCAGTGGGCTGAAGGGCCTGTTTCCGTGCTGTATTTCTAAAGTTGGATTCACTGGAGCTGGTCTTGGAGGGGAAGATGCTCCTCAAACTGCAGAACATATTGGACAATACAGCTCATCCACTCCATGACACACTGGTCAACACGTGTGTGTGTGTGTGTGTGTGCGTGTGTATATATGTGTGTGTGTGTGTGTATATATATATGTGTATGTGTGTGTGTGTATATATGTGTGTGTGTGTGTATATGTGTATGTGTATGTGTGTGTGTGTGTGTGTGTGTGTGTGTGTGTGTGTGTGTGTGTATGTGTATATATATGTGTGTATGTGTTGTATGTATATATGTGTGTGTGTGTGTATATATATATGTGTGTGTGTATATGTGTGTGTGTATATATATATATATGAGTGGCCGGACCATGCGGTCAGCCCAGTCATAGAGTGATACAGTGTGGAAACAGGCCCCTCCGCCCAACATGCCCACACCGGCCCACACTGGTCAACATGCCCACACTGGTCAACACCGGCCAACACCGGCCCACACCGGCCCACATGCCCACACCGGCCCACACCGGTCAACACGCCCACACCGGCCCAACACATGCCCACACCGGCCCACACCGGCCCACATGCCCACACCGGCCCACACCGCCCCACATGCCCACACCGCTCAACATGCCCACACCGGTCAACATGCCCACACCGGCCATGCCCACACCAGCCAACATGCCCACACCAGCCAACACCGGTCAACATGCCCACACCAGCCAACATGCCCACACCGACCAACATGCCCACACCGACCAACATGCCCACACCAGCCAACACACTGGCTCAACATTACTACCCACACCGGTCAACATGCCCACACCGGCCCACACCGGCCCACATGTGGTACTCCGGCCCACACCAGCCAACATGCCCACACCGGCCCCACACCGCCCAACATGCCCACACCGCCCACCCACACCGTTCAACATGCCCACACCGGCCCACATGCCCACTCCGGCCACACCGGTCAACATGGCCACACCAGCCAACACCGGTCAACATGCCCACACCAGCCAACATGCCCACACCAGCCAACACCGGTCAACATGCCCACACCGCCCAACATGCCCACAACACCGGCCCACACCGCCCAACATGCCCACACCGGCCCACACCGGTCAACATGCCCACCACCCGGCCACATGCCCACTCCGGCCCACACCGGCCCACACCGGCCCACACCAGCCAACATGCCCACACCGGCCCACACCAGCCAACACCCCCAAACATGCCCACACCGCCCAACATGCCCACACCCGCCCACACACCGCCCAACATGCCCACACCGGCCCACACCGGTCAACATGCCCACACCGGCCCACACCGGCCAACATGCCCACACCGACCAACATGCCCACACTGGCCAACATGCCCACACTGGTCAACATGCCCACACCGATCAACATACCCAAACTGACCAACATACCCACACCGGCCAACATGCCCCCACCGGCCAACATGCCCAACATGCCCACACCGGCCCACACCGGTCACACATGCCCACACCGGTCAACATGCCCACACCACCCAACGTGCCCCATATACCCTAGTCCAACCTGTCTGCATTTGGCCCATGGTGGTGTCCAACAGGCCCTTCGGCCCACCAGGTCCACGCTGACCAGCGATGCCCACACACTAACCCTATCCTACACACACTAGGGACAATTTACATTTTGGACAAACCAATTAACCTGCCAAACCTGCACGTCTTTGGAGTGTGGGAGGAAACCGAAGCATCTCGGGAGAAAAACCCACGCAGGTCACGGGAGGGAGAACGTGCAAACTCCGTACAGACAGCACCCATAGTCGGGATGGAACCCGGGTCTCTGGCGCTGTGAGGCAGCAACTCTACCCGCTGCACCACCATGCCGCTCCCACATGTGAGAAGAAAGTATTCCAATCCAATCGAGGGCCTGTTTCCACGCTGTATCTCTCTGTGAGTCCAAATGGATCTGTTGTTTTGTAATCTCTCTGTTATCTCCCTCCCTCCCTTCTATTCCCCACCCCCCTCTCTCTCCCCCCCCTCACCCAACACCCCCCTCTCCCCCACCTCGCTCCCCACCCCTCCCTCTGTGGCCCCTCCCCTCCCCACCATCTCCCCAAAAACCCTCTCATCCCCCAAATGATTCCCCCCTCTATCCTTAAGCTTGACCCCTCCCTCCTCTCCTCCCACCCTCTCCCCACAATCCTCCCTCACCCCCCCCAACCCCCTTCTCCCCCCCCTCCTCTCCCCACCCCCCTCCCCTCCTCTCCCCACCCCTCCCTCCCCTCACCCCTCCCTTCCTCTCCCCACCCCACCCCCTCCTCTCCTCTCAACCGGGTCTCCTCAACCCTCCTCTCCCCACTCCCCCTCTTATCCCCTCCCCCCCTCCTCAGATCCTCTCCCCACTCCTCCTCTCCCCACCCCTCCTCTCACTCCCCACCCCTCCTCTCCCCACCCCCACCCCACCCCCCCCTCTCTCCCCCCCCCCCCTCCTCTCCACCCTCCCCTCCTACTCCCCTCCACACTCCACCTCTCCTCTTCTCCCCCCCCACACCTCCCCACCCCTGCTCTCCCCACCCCACCCCTCCTCTCCCCACCCCCCTCTCCTCTCCCCACCCAGATGTCCACATGGCCCTGTGTTGGCAGGAGGTGGACTTCATGTTCCTGTGCAGACGGCCGTTGCTGGAGCGACAGACCACCTACACGGAGTGTTGCTGTCAGTACGGAGAGGCCTGGGGCATAGAGTGTGCCCTCTGCCCCCTGCGGGATACAGGTGAGGTCACACTCTATGGTGGGAGGGGAGGGTGGAGGTGAAAAGGTGTGGACAGGTGTGTACAGGTGTGTACAGGTGTGTGAGTCTCTTGGTCCCACAAACCAGCATGGGGGATGAGGGGGCGGTGGGGTGAGAGGGGAGTGGAGGGTGTATGTGTGTGTGTGAGTGTGTGAACCTTCTCTGTCCCACAGGTGTTATTTGAGGGGGGGAGTTGGGTGGGGTGAGAGGGGAGGGAGGAAGGGAGGAAACATAGAAACATAGAAAATTAGGTGCAGGAGTAGAGGCCATTCGGCCATTCGAGCCTGCACCGCCATTCAATATGATCATGGCTGATCATCCAACTCAGTATCCCGTACCTGCCTTCTCTCCATACCCCCTGATCCCCTTAGCCACAAGGGCCACATCTAACTCCCTCTTAAATATAGCCAATGAACTGGCCTCAACTACCCTCTGTGGCAGAGAGTTCCAGAGATTCACACTCTCTGTGTGAAAAAAGTTCTTCTCATCTCTCGGTTTTAAAGGATTTCCCCCTTATCCTTAAGCTGTGACCCTTGTCCTGGACTTCCCCAACATCGGGAACAATCTTCCTGCATCTAGCCTGTCCAACCCCTTAAGAATTTTGTAAGTTTCTATAAGATCCCCTCTCAATCTCCTAAATTCTAGAGAGTATAAAACCAAGTCTATCCAGTCTTTCTCATAAGACAGTCCTGACATCCCAGGAATCAGTCTGGTGAACCGTCTCTGCACTCCCTCTATGGCAATAATGTCCTTCCTCAGATTTGGAGACCAAAAACTGTACGCAATACTCCAGGTGTGGTCTCACCAAGACCCTGTACAAACTGCAGTAGAACCTCCCTGCTCCTATACTCAAAATCCTTTTGCAATGAAAGCTAACATACCATTCGCTTTCTTTACTGCCTGCTGCACCTGCATGCCTACCTTCAATGACTGGTGTACCATGACACCCAGGTCTCGCTGCATCTCCCCCTTTCCCAATCTGCCACCATTTAGATAATAGTCTGCTTTCCCGTTTTTGCCACCAAAATGGATAACCTCACATTTATCCACATTATACTGCATCTGCCAAACATTTGCCCACTCACCCAGCCAGGAAGGGAGGAAGGGAGGAGGGAGTGTGTGTGAGTGTGTGAACCTTCTCTGTCCCACAGGTGTTATTTGAGGGGGGGGGGGAGGGGGGTAGGGTGGGTAGAGGTGAGGGTGGAGAGGGGGGAAGGAAAGGACTCTCAGTCCCACAGGTGGTACTGAGGAGTGAAGGAAGGAGTGAGGGAGGGAAGGCAGGAGGGGATGGGAGGGAGAGGGAGGAGAGAGGGTGATAGGGAAGGTGTTAGGGAGGGAGGTTGAGGAGGGGAGGAGGGAAGGGAGGAGGAAGAGAAGGAAGGAAGGGAGGGAGGAGCAGGGAGGGAGGAAGGAAGGAAGGAAAGATAGGGAAGGGGAGGAGAGGAGAGGGAGAGGAAGGAGGGAGGAGGGAGAGGAAGGGAGAGGGGGAAGGGAGGAGGGAGAGGAAGGAAGGAAGAAAGGAAGGGAGGGAGGGGAGGGAGGGAGGAATGGAGGAGAGGAGAAGGAAGGAAGGGAGGGAGAGAGGGGAGGAAGGAAGATAAGAGAAGGAAGGGAGGGAAGAGGGAGGAAAGACGGGAGGGAGGGGAAGAGGAGGAAGAAGGAAGGGAGGAAGGGAGGAAGAAGGGAGGGAGAGGGGGGGAAGGGAGGGAGGAGGAAGGAGAGGAAGGAAGGAAGGAAGGAAGGGAGGAAGGAGGGAGGAAGGAAGGAAGGAAGGAAGGGAGGGAGGGGAGGCGAGGAGGGTGAGGTGAGGAAGATAGGAAGGAGAAGGGAGGGGAGGTTAGAGAGGGGGAAGAAGTTGGGGTGGGGGAGGGAGGAGGGAGGGAGGGAGGAAGGAAGATAGGAAGGAAGATAGGAAGGGAGGAAGGGGAGGAGGGAAGGAAGGGAAAGGAAGGAAGGAAGGAAGGAAGGAAGGAAGGAAGGAAGGATAGGAAGGGAGGGAGGGAGGAGGGTGTGTGTGAGTTAGTGTGTGAACCTTCTCTGTCCCACAGGTGTTATTTGATGGGGGGGATAGTTGGGTTGGGTGAGAGGGAAGGGATGGAGGAGGGTGTGTGTGAGTTAGTGTGTGATCTCTCTCTCTCTGTCTCTGTGCCCCCACAGATGAGCACGCTGCACTGTGCTACATGAGAGGGGGTGTGGAGGACGAGGACTCCTACCCCTACCCCCTGGGCTATGAACCTTACGGAGCGGCGCCGCGGCCCGAGTTACCCCTGGACCCCCGGGACTACGGGGGCTTCGGGCCGGTGGAACCGCCGCCGTTCCTGGTCGCTGAGCCGCGGAGGAGCCGCAGTGACCACGGCTCGTCCCGGCCACGGCTCCGGCCACGGCCCTGGTCAGCGCCCGCCGGCCACAGCTCACGGACTGTCCGCTACAGCCTGGCCGGGCAGCCGCTCCCGGACACCCCACACCCCCGCCCACTGCCGGACAGCCGGCTCCAGCCCCGGAGAAACAGCGGGCGGCACGACCGTGAGTAGCAGACTGTGTTGTCTACCCCCTCTCCCTCCCCCACCCCTCTCTGTCCCTCTCTCAATGCCCCTTTCTCTGCCCCTCTCTGCTCCCCTCTCCCTCTCTCTGCCCCCTCTCTCTCTGAAGGCTCTCCCTCTCTCTCCCCCAACCCAAATATAGTGAGCCCTCTTCCTCTCTCTCTCTGCTTCCTCTCTCTGCTCTCTGCTCCCCCCCGTCTCTCTCCCCCCTCTCTGCCCTCATCTCTCTCTCTGCACCCCTCTCTCTGCCCCCTCTCCCCCCGCATCCTCCCCCCCTCCTCCCTCTGTGCCCCCTCTCCCTTTCTCTCTCTACCCCCCCTCTCCTCTCTCTTCCCCTCTCTCTTCCTCTCCCCCCCCTCCCCCCCTCTCTCTCTCTGCCCCCTGTCTCCCCCCCGTCTCTGCCCCCTCTCTCTCTGCCCCCTCTCTCTCTCCACCCCCACCCCCTCTCTCTCTGCCCTCTCTGTGTATACTCTGCCCCTCTCTCTCTCTGCCTCCTCACTCTTCTCTCTGCCCCCCCCTCTGCTCTCTGCCCCCCCTCTCTCAGCTGGCCCCCCCTGTGGTCTATCTCTGTGCATCTACGTGTCTGTCCCCTGCCCCCCCCCCCCCCACCCCCCTGTCATCTCTCTGCACCTCTCTGTCTCTGCCCCTCCCTCTCTCTCTCTGCCCACCTCTCTGTGTTCTCTGCCCCTCTCCCTCCCCCCCCCGGACTCCCCTGTGTGTTTAATGTTTGTGTGTGTCAATCTTGCTGTGTGCGTATGTGTGTGTGTGTGCACTTGCGGGCGGAGCACCCAAGGCAAATGCATGCGTGTGTGCGTGGGTGTTCAGTGTGTTCACATCCATCCCTCTCTCCCCACTTCCTCCATTATCCTGACAGTGTGTGTGTGCACCCATCGCGGGTGTGAGTGTGTGGGGGCGGTGTGTTGTGTGTGTGGTGCAGTGTGTGGTGTGTGTGTGTGCAGTGTGTGTGTGTGTGTGTGCGCAGGGTGTGTGTGTGTGTGTGTGTGTGCGCGCAGTGTGTGTACGTGTGTGCGCGCAGTGTGTGTGTGTGCGTGTGTGATTGTGTGTGTGTGTGTGTGCGTGTGCAGTGTGTGTGACACTGACCCTGACCCCGCTGTGTTACAGGCCGGTCACGGCTCCCCGCTGTGCGGGCGGATGAGTGCGGGGTTCTGAGCGGCTGCGAGAACGGTCGCTGTATCCGAGTCCCCGCCGGCTTCACCTGTGACTGTGACCCCGGCTACACACTGCACATCGCCAGGATGACCTGTGTCGGTACGGAGCGGGGGGGTGATGGGGCATAACAATGTTCACTGTGGGTGAGGGGTGGGTGTGAACACAGTTGTATGTGTGTAATACAGGTGTGTGTAACAGGTGTATGTGTCTAATCTGTTACACGTACACCAGGTGTGTAATACAGGTGTATGTCTAACACAGGTGTGTAACACAAGTGCATGTCTAACACAGGTGTATGTATAACACAGGTGTATGTAAAACACAGGTGTCTAACACATAGTGTATGTATAACACAGGTGTCTAACACAGGTGTATGTATAACACAGGTGTATGTGTATGTGCCTAACACAGATGTCTAACACAGGTGCATGTATAATACAGGTGCATGTCTAACAGGGTATGTCTAACACAGGTGTATGTGTCTAACACAGGTGTGTGTGTCTAACGCAGGTGTGTGTGTCTAACACAGATGTGTGTGTCTAACACAGGTGTGTGTGTCTAACACAGGTGTGTGTGTCTAACACAGGTGTATGTGCCTAACACAGGTGTGTAACACCCTTCCTTCCCTGTCAGACATAGATGAGTGTGATGAAGCAGAGGACGGCAGCACGCGGTGCATCAACGGCAGGTGTGTGAACACTGGCGGTTCGTATCGATGCACCTGCCCACAGGGCTATGTCTTGTCACAGCCAGCCCACCACTGCACACCTGCCCAGAGTAGAGTCACAGCAGCAGGCCTGTGAACCCAGAGATCCAGCTGCAATCAGCTCCGTGTTTCACAGACGGGGCGCAGTGTCGAACGATCAGCACCGGAGGTATTTATTTCATGCTATTTAATTGATGATGGAGAGAGACGGGGGGAGCCCAGCCTATAACATGAAAGCACTCCAGCCTTTCACTAGGATTGGCCACATCTTCAGTTCTGCAGATCGAGGTTTACCGCTTGTATTCAAAGGCCCAGAATTATTAATAGTATCTGGGTCTGCAGATTGTAAACTGGAGATCCTCCACGCAGTCCTGTGTGTGGGAAGGAACTGCAGATGCTGGTTTACACTGAAGATAAGACACTAAGTGCCGGAGTAACTCAGCGGGACAGGCAGCATCTCTGGAGAGAAGGAATGGGTGACGGTTTGACATCAGACTAATAAAAGATCAGTCTGGAGAAGGGTCTCAACCCGAAACGTCACCTATTCCTTTTCCCCAGAGATGCTGCCTGACCCGCTGAATTAGCTGACCCGCTGTCTGTACGGAGTTTGCACGTTCTCCCCGTGACCTGCGTGGGTTTTCTCCGGGTGCTCCGGTTTCATCCCACACTCCCACACTCCAAAGGGTTTGTAGGTTAATTGGCTTCTGTAAATTGTCCTGGGTGCAGGATAGGACTAGTGTTCAGGGGATAGTTACGGACTGTGGGGGCCGAAGGGCCTGTCTCAGCGCTGTATCTCAAAACTAAACTAAAGATCAAGATACTCAGCAAAAATTCTCAAGAAGGGCCTGGATCCGAAACGTCACCTATTCATTTTCCCCATAGATGTTGCCCCACCCGCTGAGTTACTCCAGCATTTTATTAGTCTTTTCCAGCATCTGCAGTTCCTTCTTAAAAATTCTGAAAGGCAATGTTTTTGCCAGCGGCAGGCACAGAATGTCCAGGAATAACACAACCGCTGCAGTAGTTGTAACTATTGGGGTGTTGAATTATGTCTTATCATGAACCGTGCTTATAATGTCTTATAATGTAACGTATATTGTTCTGGATATCCCAGATTTAGAACAGTTCACGACTGAGGGATATTCACACCAACTTTGTCACTTGTCTGAATATGATCTCACTATAATGCTACATCTTTTGTATGTTTATAAAAAGGATGTGGGCATCTTTCTAGCCTCATGTACAGTCTACTTTGTTAACCACCTCACATTAAAAGACAAAACATAATTGCTGAATTATACTCTTTTTTTTCACACACACAATGCAGGTGTTAAAAATTTGCTATCCGGTGTTTCTAAACCACATCTTAGGTCATAAGTGATAGGAGCAGAATTAGGCCATTCGGCCCATCAAGTCTACTCTGCCATTCCAATCACGGCTGATCTATCTCTCCCTTCTAACCCCATTCTCCTGCCTTCTCCCCATAACCCCTGACACCCGCACTAATCAAGAATCTATCCACCTCTACTAGACTAATTCAAATTCTTCCCGCCAAGTTGGACAATTCCACATCGCCGCATGTTATTGTCCAGTTTGTTCAGCATGAAACATAGAAATTAGGTGCAGGAGTAGAGGCCATTCGGTCCTTCGAGCCTGCACCATTCGCCATTCAATATGATCATGGCTGATCATCCAACTCAGTATCCCGTACCTGCCTTCTCTCCATACCCCCTGATCCCCTTAGCCACAAGGGCCACATCTAACTCCCTCTTAAATATAGCCAATGAACTGGCCTCAACTACCCTCTGTGGCAGAGAATTCCAGAGATTCACCACTCTCTGTGTGAAAAAAGTTCTCCTCATCTCGGTTTTAAAGGATATCCCCCTTATCCTTAAGGGGGAAATCTGAGGGGGGCGATGACCTATCCCTTTGTTTAAGAAACAGTTAGACAGGTACTTGGATAGGACAGGTTTGGAGGGATATGGGCCAAGCGCAGGCAGGTGGGACTAGTGTAGATGGGGCCAAGGTGGGACTAGTGTAGATGGGACATGTTGGTCAGTTGGGGTGAAGGGCCTGTTTCCACACTGTATCACTCACTCTATGACTCTGAGGGTTTGCATTAGAAGAGACTGGAAAGACTGAGCAAAGGACTAGCTCTCTGAAGTGGCTCCGCAGTTGGACCGTTGACCCGTGAGGAAATTGTGGCCAAGCCAGGCTTGTATCTGCAAACTCGTCAATTTAATGTAACAGCAAAAGCAGGAGGTGGTGGCAGCAAGCCGACCATCCCTGGAACACATTCCTCAATCTCTCATCTAGTCATTGACTGTTCAACTCAGATCCAGATCCAGCTGGAACCAGCCTCTGGACCTGGCAATCGGTCATCGTCCAGTGGACAGTGGGACAAAATGCCCTCTGCTGTGCATTCACCTCCCACTGGACATTCCTTTCCACCACTGTGGTCTGGGGCTAAGGTCAGGGTTCGGGTCACCGATGTACAGGTCAGAGTTCGCTGCTTCACATCCAAACTGAAAGACTCCAAAACCCAGGTCAAAGGTGAGGGGCGATGACCCGTCAACGAATGTCCGGAGTGGCGGTGAGGGTCAAGGGTCAGATTGTTTCAGAATGAGGTCTCGTTCATCCTGACCCGGGATGGAGCGGGTAACTCGGTGGATGGGCCGAGTGGACTCTCGGCCGGCTGAGGTTCGTGTGTTGGGTTGGCAGATGTGCCGGCTGTGGTGGGAGCGGCAGCTCCAATCACCGCACCCTCCGACGAGCCGCATTCACTCGGGGCTCTGCCCGTTGTCGAGTTCCTTCGGTCCGGCTCGTAGCCCACCCAGCGCGGGTCCAGCGCCCCAAACTCGGTGGTCCTGGCTAGTTCCTGGCACCGCTCCACAAAGCTGCCCCTCTGCCCCAACCTGCCTTCCATCTCGGCTGCTCCCAGACCTTCTCCCTGGTGCGGAGATCGGTGGAGCCTTCCCTCAGCGGCAGCTGCCAGTCCCGGCCCGATCCAGGAGCTGACATCGCCTCTCCCCAGCGATGTTTGACCGGTGACAGACGACTGCAGACTGGTCAAGCTGGGCGATGCGTCCCGCTGTCTGGCCAACATGGGACTGTCCATCCGACGTCCCCCTGCTCCGCTCCGTAGCACCTTCTCCTTGAACCCGTCGCTCACGAGAAACTGGCTGTATCAAAAACAAACGGAAAGAATTTCAACGAGAGACGGGTGCGATCCTTGATATTTGCTCGCAAAGTCACGGGCGGCACGGTGGCGCAGCGGTAGAGTTGCTGGTTTACAGCGCCGGAGACCCGGGTTCCACCCGGGTTGTCCATCCCGACTACTGGTGCTGTCTATACGGAGTTTGCACGTTCTCCCCGTGACCTGCGTGCGGTTTTTTTCCTGTTGCGGGTTTGTAGGGTAATTGGCTTCGGTAAAATTGTGCAAAATGTTCCTAGTGTGTGTGTGCGTGTGCGTGTGCATGTGTGTGCCCGTGTGTGTGTGTGCATGTATGTGCATGCGTGTGTGTGCGTGTGTGTGTGTGCGTGTGTGTGTGCGCGTGTGTGCGTGCGTGTGTGTGTGTGTGTGTGCGTGTGTGTGTGCATGTGTGTGTGCGTGTGTGTGCGTGCGTGTGTGTGCGTGCGTGTGTGTGCGTGCGTGTGTGTGCGTGTGTGTGTGTGCGTGTGCGCGTGCATGTGTTAGTGCTGCTGCTAGTGCGCGGGGTGACAGCTGGTCAGCACAGTTAATTGACTTGGGATAGATACACATTGACCCTGGTGTGTAGGGATCGCAGGTCGGCACGGACTCTGTGTATCGTGAAACAAAGGTGTAACTGCAGAGCTGCCCTGTGGACATTGGCGGAGTTACCTGGAGGCGGTCAGGTGCAGTGTGGAGGCTTGGGTCAATGAGGAGGCCGGGCTCATGTCCGGAGTGCGGGTCAGCGTCAGGTCACATTGCTCCAGTTGTTGTAGCAGTTCCTGTTCCGTGGGGCCGCCCAGCTCTGTCACGGCACAGAGTTCCAACGTTAATACGCGGTCCACGCGCAAACACGGGGTCCCCACGCACAAACACGGGGTCCCCACGCACAAACACGCGGTCCCCACGCACAACACACGCACAAACACGGGGTCCCCACGCACAAACACGCGGTCCCCACGCACAAACACGTGGTCCCCACGCACAAACACAGGGTCCCCACGCACAAACACGCGGTCCCCACGCAAACACAGGGTCCCCACGCACAAACACACGGTCCCCACGCACAAACACACGGTCCCCACGCACAAACACAGGGTCCCCACGCACAAACACACGGTCCCCACGCACAAACACAGGGTCCCCACGCACAAACACGCGGTCCCCACGCACAAACACAGGGTCCCCACGCACAAACACTCGCGATGGCGCAGGAAGGAACTGCAGATGCTGCTTTACACTGAGGATAGACACAAAGTGCTGGAGTAACAATGCATCTCTGGAGAGAAGGAATAGGTGACGTTTCTGGTCCAGACTGAGAGTCAGGGGAGAGGGAGACACAGAGATAAGGACGGGGAAGGTGTGAAAATGTGACATCAAAGTGGATGTGGCTCAAGGAATGTGTAGAGTAGATCATTGTTAGCCATGAGAGGGGCTCAGTCAGAGTGGTCAATGAGGGCTCAGTCAGAGTGGTCAATGAGGGCTCAGTCAGAGTGGTGGTCAATGAGGGGTCAGTCAGAGTGGTCAATGAGGGCTCAGTCAGAGTGGTCGGAGACCTCGGACGGGGAGAGATGGAGGGAGGGGGAAGTTGGTCCAATTTGCACTGGGCCCCATATCTTGGAGTGAAGGGTCTAGTTTGTCGTTCTTTACACCAGACTGCTCAGTCCACCATTCACCACCCCCACCCCCCTGTCTTACCTCCTGTTGCTGCCCTGCTGGTGGCCTCCATCGCTGTGGTCAAGTCCCACATCTGAATGCTGCCGTTGGAGTGACCGGTGAAGAGGAAACGTCTGGCCCGAGAGCTGATGCGGCTTGACCCCTCACACTCATGGACAGTGAATGCCGTGATGGACACGCCGTCGACGGAGCGGATCTCACAGATCCTGGGGGCACATGATAGCAGCAGAATTAGGCCATTCGGCCCATCTAGCCTACTCCACCATTCAATCATGGCTGATCTATCTCTCCCTCCTAACCCCATTCTCCTGCCTTCTCCCCATAACCCCTGACACCCGCACTAATCAAGAATCTATCTATCTCTGCCTTCAAAATATCCACTGACTTGTGGCCTCCACAGCCGTCTGTGGCAAAGAATTCCACAGATTCACCACCCTCTGACTAAAGAAATTCCTCCTCATCTCCTTCCTAAAGGAATGTCCTTTAATTCTGCTGCTGTGACCTCTAGTCCTAGACTCTCCCATTAGTGGAAACATCCTCTCCACATCCACTCTATCCAGGCCTTTCACTATTCGGTAAGTTTCAATGAGGCCCCCCCCTCATCCTTCTAAGTAATAAGACCAGAATTTGACCATATCAATGGATATTTTTAAGGTGGAGATAGATAGATTCTTGATTATATCAATAGCACGGGTTATTGATAGGGGACGATCAGCCATGAATGGCAGCGCTGGCTCGAAGGGCCGAATGGCCTCCTCCTGCACCTATTTTCTATGTTTCTATGTTAGTACGGGCTATGGGGAGAAGGCAGGAGAATGGGGTTGAGAGGGAAAGATAAATCAGCCATGATTGAATGGCAGAGTAGACCTGATGGGTCGAATGGCCTAATTCTGCTCCTATCCCATGAAGGTGGACTCCCCTCCAGTCCTGACCTCTTGACCAGCTCCACATTCAACCTCTCCATCAGAGGTCACGATGGACTCACTGACCTCCCACACCAATCACCGCTGCTCCCGGTTGAACTTCACCAGACCCCTGCAGCCTCTAGATGTGTGGGACACACAAGGCAACATTCCCATCTGGGGGGGGGTTTGGGGATTTACCTCCTGCCCGTGGAGGACAAGCGCACAAACAGCTGACTGGTGTCAGGGACGACCTTCTGAACGAACACCTGCTCCTCGTCCCGATCTCCGAATGGCCCTGGACAAGGAGAGACAAGAGTAGAAGGGAGATACAAAATGCTGGAGTAACTCAGCAGGACAGGCAGCATCAACATCTCTGGAGAGAAGGAGTGGGTGACGTTTCAGGTCGAGACCCTTCTACAGACGGATGTCAGAGGAGTGGACGGTACAGAGATAGAATGTAGTTGGAGACACTAATGCCTCTGTCCCACTTAGGAAACCTGAACGGAAACCTCTGGAGACTTTGAGCCCCACCCAAGGTTTCCGTGCGGTTCCCGGAGGTTTTTGTCAGTCTCCCTACCTGCTTCCACTACCTGCAACCACCTGCAACCTCCGGGAACCACCTGGAACCTCTGGGAACCACCTGCAACCTCCGGCAACCACCTGCAACCTCCGGCAACCACCTGCAACCTCCGGCAACCACCTGCAACCTCCGGGAACCACCTGCAACCTCCGGGAACCGCACGGAAACCTTGGGTGGGGCGCAAAGTCTCCAGAGGTTTCTGTCCAGGTTTCCCAAGTGGGACGGGGGCTTTAAGACTAGTGGGAGAACTGGGAAAGGGGAGGTGGGAGGGGATGGAGACAGGAGTATAGATCAAGTCCCAACAAGGCATTCGACAAGATTCCACATGGTAGGCTGCTCTGGAAGGTTAGATCCCATGGGATCCAAGGAGAGATAGCTGAATGGATAGGAAATTGGCTCCATGGATGGAGGAAGGTTGCTTCTCGGACTGGAGGCCTGTGACTAGTGGTGTACCTCAGGGCTTGTTCCTGTTTGTCATCTACATCAATGATTTGGATGGCAAGGATAGCAAGTTTGCAGATAACACTAAAGTGGGTCGTTTTGGATCTTGATCGATTGGCCAGGTGGTAGAGGAATAGTTGATGGAATTCAATGCACAGAAATGTCAGGTGTTGCATTTTGGAAAGTCTAACGGGGGGAAACATAGAAAATAGGTGCAGGAGTAGAGGCCATTCGGCCCTTCGAGCCAGTACTGCCATTCAATATGATCATGGCTGATCATCCATAATCAGTACCCAATTCCTGTTTTCTCCCCATAATTTCGTTAGCCCTAAGAGCTATATCTTTTTAAAATCTTTTTATTAGTTATTTTCCAAAAATACAATGATATTGATACATAGGGAACAGGGTTACATTAATAACATGTAGAACCTAAATATGAGTCCAGTATTAAAATACACATTGAATATAGACCTCCCGGTCTCTATGTAAATATAATTAAATGTTTAAAAGAACAAAAGATAAAAAGCGAAAAAGAGAACTAACTCTCTCTTGAAAACATCCAGTGAATTGGCCTCCACTGCTATCTATTGATGGGCCGAATGGCCTAATTCTGCTGCGGGAACTCACCGATGTCCAGTCCCGCCGGGCAGCCACTATGCCCGTCCAGGTCCTCCAGGGAGAGTATTTTGAAGGACGCGAGCGGCGTTGATCCCGGTTGCGTAGAGATCATTCCCCGGAACCTGGTCACGGTCCACGTCCTCACATGGTTGTTGTCGCCACAGACTGAGCGGACGGCACAATAACAGCAAGTCAAGTCAAGTTTATTTGTCACATACACATACGAGATGTGCAGTGGAATTAAAAGTTGCAATGCTCGCGAATTGTGCAAAAAAAAAACAAACAGAATGGGACAGAATCACATATTTGAGGGAAGAAAGTTAAAAAAACAGCAATTCATTAAAAAAAACAGTAGGATGGTACATTAAAGTTGGTCCCTGGTGAGGTAGGAGTTTACAGTCCGAATGGCCTCCGGGAAGAAACTCCTTCTCATCCTCTCCGTTTTCACAGCATGGCAACGGAGGCGTTTGCCTGACCGTACGTTGCAGCTGGTGAAACACTGGCAACACCAGTTGCCTCAACAATACACGGGCGTCACGGTGGCAGAGAGCTGCCGAAACAGGCCCTTCGGCCCATCGAGTCCGCGCCGACCAGCGATCCCCGTACACATGCACTATCCTACACACACACACACACACACACACACCAAGGACAATTTATAATTTACACCAAAGCCAATTAAATTACAAACTGTACGTCTTTGGAGTGTGGGAGGACCTGGGAGATCCCGGAGAAAACACATGGGTCACGGGGAGAACGTGCAAACTCCGTACAGACAGCACCCGTGGTCAGGATCGAACCTGGGTCTCTGGCGCTGTGAGGCAGCAGCTCTACCCACTGCACCACCTGAAAAAAGGTGCCTATCCTCTCTAGATGGGACACTCCTCTTATCCCAGGCATCAGAGGGATGGCTGGGATAAGAGGAAGCCATCTCATCCTCCTGACTGTGGTCCATATCCCTCCAAACCCGTCCTATCCATGTACCTGTCTAAATGCATCTTAAACATTCCCATAGTCCCAGCCTCAACCACCTCCTCCGGCAGCTCGTTCCGTACACCCACCACCCCTTGTGTGGAAAAGCTGCCCCTCAGATTCCTATCTTTCACCTCCTCCTCACCTTAAACCCATGACCTCTGGTCCTCGATCAAAGAGGGTCTATCTATCCGGGGGGAGATGATTGCGTACCTGAGATGAGGTTACGTTCTGACAGCCTGATCTTTGTGATGGGGCTGCGGTGGACACTGAACGTCTGGAATAGCTGCGGCCCTGACCCCACCGTCTCAGGGTGCTGAACTATCACACGCACCGTTCCACTGCTGGTCCCATACGCAATCTCTATCCAGTTCCCACTGTCACCTGTCAGACAGAGAGAGAGGGGGGGAAGGAAAATAGAGAGGAGGAGAGAAAGGGAGAGGGGGAGAGGGGGAGGAGAAGAGAGAGGGAGGGGAGAATGAGAGGGGGAGAAAGAGAGGGAGGGAGAGGGAGAGAGAAAGGGAGAGGAGGGAGAGAAAGGGAGAGAAATGGGAGAGAAAGGGAGAGGGAGAGAGAGAATGAGAGAGGGAGAGAAAGAGAGGGGGAGAGAGAAAGAGAGGGGAGAGAGAGAAAGAGAGGGGGAGAGAGAGAAAGAGGGGGGAGAGAGAAAGAGAGGGGGGAGAGAAAGAGAGGGGGAGAGAAAGAGGGGAGAGAGAAAAGGAGGGAGAGGAGAGAGGGAGAGAGAGAGAGGAGAGGAGAGAAAGAGAGAGGGGGAGAGAGGGAGAGAGAGGAGAGAAGTGGAGAGAGAGAGAGAGGGGGGAGAGAAGAGGAGAGGGAAGAGAGAGAGGGGGAGAGAAATGGAGGAGAGGGGGGGAGAGAAAGGGAGAGGGGGAGAGAAAGAAAGAGGGGGGGGAGAAATGGAGAGGGGGGGAGAGAAGGAGAGGGGGGGAGAGAAAGAGAGGGGGGAGAGAAAGAGAGGGGGAGAGAAAGAGAGGGGGAGAGAAAGAGAGGGGGGGAGAGGGAGAGGGGGGGAGAGAAAGGGAGAGGGAGAGAGAAAGGGAGAGGGAGGGAGAAAGAGAGGGAGAGAGAAAGAGCGAGGGGGAGAGAGGGAGGTTGGGGGGGGGGGAGGAGAGGGGGAGAGGGAGAGACCACATGTAGTGTCGGAGTTAAACAGACAATTTCCAGTAAAATGACAAAATTGAGTCACCGGCTAAATTGGCAGCGCTGGATCCCAAACCCTTCGAGACGAGGCCCGTTCATTCCCTCCATTGATGCTGCCAGATCCACAACTCGTACGGAACTCTTCATGCAAGCTGAAGGTCAGTGATTTATTGATCGTCAGGGTCCAACATGCGGGATCATTGATCCATCGACCAATCAGACTTACTGCAACGCCACAGAGTCACTTTTCAATTTGACAGGCAGGACGGCACGGGGTCTCAGCGACAGCGATAGATAGATTGTTGATCAGTGCGGGTGTCAGGGGTTATGGGGAGAAGGCAGGAGAATGGGGTTAGGAGGGAGAGATAGATCAGCCATGATTGAATGGTGGAGTAGACTTGATGGGCCGAATGGTCCAATTCTTATGAAGAAAGACTGGATAGACTTGGTTTATACTCTCTAGAATTTAGAAGATTGAGAGGGGATCTTATAGAAACTTACAAAATTCTTAAGGGGTTGGACAGGCTAGATGCAGGAAGATTGTTCCCGATGTTAGGGAAGTCCAGGACAAGGGGTCACAGCTTAAGGATAAAGGGGAAATCCTTTAAAACCGAGATGAGGAGAACTTTTTTCACGCAGAGAGTGGTGAATCTCTGGAACTCTCTGCCACAGAGGGTAGTTGAGGCCACAGTTCATTGGCTATATTTAAGAGGGAGTTAGATGTGGCCCTTGTGGCTAAGGGGATCAGGGGGTATGGAGAGAAGGCAGGTACGGGATACTGAGTTGGATGATCAGCCATGATCATATTGAATGGCGGTGCAGGCTCGATGGGCCGAATGGCCTCTACTCCTGCACCTAATTTCTATGTTTCTATGTTAAACATTCTAAACATTCTTACACTGACAATGACAATTAAAATTGAATCTGAATCTGAATTCTACTCCCACTCCTTGTGACCTTAGTTGCTGCCTCACAGCGCCAGAGACCCGGGTTCGATCCCGACTACGGGTGCTGTCTATACGGAGTTTGCACGTTCTCCCCCTGACCTGCGTGGGTTTTCTCCAGGGTCACTGGTTTCCTCCCAAAGACGTGCAGGTTTGTAGGTGAATTGGCTTGGTATAACTATAAATTGTCCCTAGTGTGTGTAGGATAGTGTTAGTGTGCGGGGATCGCTGGTCGGCACGGACTCGGTGGGTCGAAGGGCCTGTTTCCGCGCTGTATCTCTAAACTAAACTAAAGGATTTGAGTAAACTACTCACGGGATTTCTGACATTAAAGCCCCTGATGGAAGGAACTGCAGATGCTGATTTAACCGGAAGATAGATACAAAGTGCTGGAGTACCGGGTCCGCACCGACCAGCGATCCCCGCACACTAACACTATCCTACACACACTAGGGGACAATTTACATTTACACCACGCCAATTAACCTACAAACCCTGTCCAGGACAAGGGGTCACAGCTTAAGGATAAGGGGGAAATCCTTTAAAACCGAGATGAGAAGAACTTTTTTCACACAGAGAGTGGTGAATCTCTGGAATTCTCTGCCGCAGAGGGTAGTTGAGGCCACAGTTCATTGGCTATATTTAAGAGGGAGTTAGATGTGGCCCTTGTGGCTAAGGGGATCAGGGGGTATGGAGAGAAGGCAGGTACGGGATACTGAGTTGGATGATCAGCCATGATCATATTGAATGGCGAATGGTGCAGGCTCGAAGGGCCGAATGGCCTCTACTCCTGCACCTAATTTCTATGTTTCTATGTTTCTAAACCTGTACGTCTTTGGAGTGTCGGAGGAAACCGAAGATCTTGGAGAAAACCCACGCAGGTCACGGGGAGAACGTGCAAACTCCGTACAGACAGCACCCGTAGTTGGGATCGAACCCGCTGTGAGGCAGCAACTCTACCCGCAGCGCCACCGTGCCGCCCGTTAAATTGGAAGGTTGATTAGCCGTAAGCAACGATACACACTGGGACTTACTGGTCTTTGGGGTGAGGTAGACACTAAGGGCAGTGACAGCATCTTCAGATGGATCGCAGTAAAGTTCTGTCACCAGTAGATCATTGTCCTTAATCCTCAGCGGGAACTTCTGCACATCTGTAAAACAAACAACAATCTATCGTAAGGATCACACCTTTAACCTATGTTTCCTGTTTTTTTCCCCCTTTCGCTTTCCAGTTTTGTTCCCCACTTCCCCAATTACAATTAGTCTGAAGAAGGGTCCCGACCCACAAACTATCTCCCGTTCTCCACAGATGCTGCTGCACCCGCTGAGTTACTCCAGCACTCTGTGAAACGTCACCTATCCATGTTCTCCACAGATGCTGCCTGACCCACTGAGTTACTCCAGCACACCGTGAAACGTCACCTGTCCATGTTCTCCACAGATGCTGCCTGACCCACTGAGTTACTCCAGCACACTGTGAAACGTCACCTATCCATGTTCTCCACAGATGCTGCCTGACCCGCTGAGTTACTCCAGCACTCTGTGAAACGTCACCTATCCATGTTCTCCACAGATGCTGCCTGACCCGCTGAGTTACTCCAGCACTCTGTGAAACGTCACCTATCCATGTTCTCCACAGATGCTGCCTGACCCACTGAGTTATGGTGCAGCAGCATCTATGGAGCTAAGGAAATAGGCAACGTTTCGGGCCGAAACCCTTCTGGAAATAGGCAACGTTTCGGGTCGAAACCCGGAAGGGTTTCGGCCCGAAACGTTGCCTATTTCCTTAGCTCCATAGATGCTGCTGCACCCGCTGAGTTACTCCAGCACTCTGTGAAACGTCACCTATCCATGTTCTCCACAGATGCTGCCTGACCCGCTGAGTTACTCCAGCACTCTGTGTCTATCTTTGGTATAAACCAGCACCTGCAGTTCTTTCTTATTACAGTTCAGTTGAGTTTATTGTCACGTGTACCGAGGTACAGTGAAAAGCTTCTGTTGCGTGCTAACCAGTCAGCGGAAAGACAATACATGATTACAATCGAGCCGTCCACAGTGTACAGATACATGATAAAGGGAATAACGTTTAGTGCAAGGTAAAGTCCGATCAAGGATAGTCCGAGGGTCACCAATGAGGTAGATAGTAGTTCAGCACTGCTCTCTAGTTGTGGTAGGATGGTTCAGTTGCCTGATAACAGCCGGGAAGAAACTGTCCCTGAATCTGGAGGTGTGTGCGTTTGTTTTCACACTTCTGTACCTCTTGCCCGATGGGAGAGGGGAGAAGAGGGAGTGGCCGGGGGGTGAGACTGGTCCTTGATGATGCTGCTGGCCTTGCCGAGGCAGCGTGAGGTGTAGATGGAGTCAATGGAAGGGAGACACAAAATGCTGGAGTAACTCAGCGGGACAGGCAGCATCTCTGGAGAGAAGGAATGGGTGACGTTTCGGGTCGAGACCCTTCTTCAGACTGATGTCGGGGGAGTGGGCTGGTGAGAGATAGAATGTAGTCGGAGGCATAGAAACATAGACAATAGGTGCAGGAGTAGAGGCCATTCGGCCCTTTGAGCCTGCACCGCCATTCAATATGATCATGGCTGATCATCCAACTCAGTATCTCGTACCTGCCTTCTCTCCATACCCTCTGATCCCCTTAGCCACAAGGGCCACATCTAACTCCCTCTTAAATATAGCCAATGAACTGGCCTCAACTACCCTCTGTGGCAGAGTGTTCCAGAGATTCACCACTCTCTGTGTGAAAAAAGTTCTTCTCATCTCGGTTTTAAAGGATTTCCCCCTTATCCTTAAGCTGTGACCCCTTGTCCTGGACTTCCCCAACATCGGGAACAATCTTCCTGCATCTAGCCTGTCCAACCCCTTAAGAATTTTGTAAGTTTCTATAAGATCCCCTCTCAATCTTCTAAATTCTAGAGAGTATAAACCAAGTGAGACTAGTGGGAGAAATGGGAAGGGGGAGGGGATGGAGAGAGAGGGAGAGACTATGTGAAGTCAGCAAAGTTAAGGTTCATCTGCCAGGGTGCAAACTATCCAAACAAAATATGAGGTGCTGTTCTTGTGGAAGGGAGGTTGGTTTGTGTAGATGGTCTGGGCTGTGTCGGTCTTGGATTGAGCTGTTCCCAAACCGTTCTGTGATGCATCCGGGTAAAATATATACGGATGGTGCTCAGTAACGTGGAACGGCCCAGGAGGTCACTCACCGATGTAGTAGATCGATCCATTGTTGCAGCCCAGGATCAGGAGAGAACCTGCTGTGTCATAACTATTTATAGGGACCACATCCTGGATCTGTCAAAGGAGAGGAACATGGTCAGAAGAAGGTCCATCTGTCTCCTCAGATCCTGGTGAACTTCTACCGCTGCACCATCGAGAGCATCCTTACCAACTGCATCACAGTATGGTATGGCAACTGCTCTGTCTCCGACCGGAAGGCATTGGAGAGGGTGGTGAAAATTGCCCAACGCATCACCGGTTCCTCGCTCCCCTCCATTGAGTCTGTCCAAAGCAAGCGTTGTCTGCGGAGGGCGCTCAGCATCGCCAAGGACTGCTCTCACCCCAACCATGGACTGTTTACCCTCCTACCATCCGGGAGGCGCTACAGGTCTCTCCGTTGCCGAACCAGCAGGTCGAGGAACAGCTTCTTCCCGGTGGCTGTCACTCTACTCAACAACGTACCTCGGTGACTGCCAATCACCACCCCCCCCCCCCGGACATTTATTATTATTTATTCAAATCATTTGCTATGTCGCTCTTCCAGGGAGATGCTAAATGCATTTCGTTGTCTCTGTACTGTACACTGACAATGACAATTAAAATTGAATCTGAATCTGAATCTGAATCAGAAACACGGCTGGGGGGTGGTGGGGGCAGGGTGGGTACATGGAGGTTGGGGGGGGGGGGGGGGGGGGTGGGGCAGTAGAAACACACACACAACAAAGGGCAAGGGTGGGGAGGGAGAGGGAATCTGAGAATGGATACACACCGACTGGCTACGTTCAAAAGTGATAGGAGCAGAATTAGGCCATTCGGCCCATCAAGTCTACTCTGGCGACCTTGTTATTTTTTAGGGTTTGAAGATCAATTACCTGCCCATAGGTAGACAAAAATGCTGGGTGCAGCAGCATCTATGGAGTGAAGGAAATAGGCAACGTTTCGTCCCGAAACCCTTCGGGTTTCGACCCGAAACATTGCCTATTTCCTTTGGGTTTCGTCCCGAAACGTTGCCTATTTCCTTTGGGTTTCGACCCGAAACGTTGCCTATTTCCTTTGGGTTTCGACCCGAAACGTTGCCTATTTCCTTTGGGTTTCGTCCCGAAATGTTGCCTATTTCCTTTGTGTTTCGTCCCGAAACGTTGCCTATTTCCTTCGTGTTTCGACCCGAAACGTTGCCTATTTCCTTTGGGTTTCGACCCGAAACGTTGCCTATTTCCTTTGTGTTTCGTCCCGAAATGTTGCCTATTTCCTTCGTGTTTCGACCCGAAACGTTGCCTATTTCCTTTGGGTTTCGACCCGAAACGTTGCCTATTTCCTTTGGGTTTCGGCCCGAAACGTTGCCTATTTCCTTTGGGTTTCGGCCCGAAACGTTGCCTATTTCCTTTGGGTTTCGTCCCGAAACGTTGCCTATTTCCTTCGCTCTATAGACGCTCCCTCACCCGCTGAGTTTCTCCAGCATTTTTGTGTACCTTCGATTTTCCAGCATCTGCAGTTCCTTCTTAAATACATTACCTGCCAATGCTTGGTGACTGCATTCCACACTCCAACTCTGCCGGTGTGACTGGTTGCGATGAGTTGATTCCCCACAAAGAACAAGTCCTCCAGTGGTGGTCCCAGAGTGAAGGTTCCTGCAGAGAGTACATACAGAGCAAGGTGCAGGACTTTACAAACCCATCTCTTGACCCAACCCCTCGTTCTCACCCAACAAACAGCTACCAACGGCCAGTTACTTTTTAGCACAATGTTCTTTATCTCTCTACATCAT
>NC_073414.1:1117082-1220618 GCF_028641065.1 Leucoraja erinaceus
CCTGCGTGACGTCCGTGCGTGACCAGTATCGTAGCGATTCGCTCATCTTACCCAGCGGCGAAATCCCATAGAACTCGGCCTCGTGCCGAAGCAATTCGATGTTGGTTTCTCTGTCAAGAAAGAAATCCAGTCTTAAGTTCAAATTTTTCTCCCCGTTACATTGCAACCTTGTCGTGGTCGGGTAGCTGCCTGGCCACCTATTGTCTATTGACACTTGCTAACCAACTCTCTCTGCCCGTTGTGGCCATTACCTTGCATGGAGCTCCCTGGTGCGGAGAAAGTTGAGTATTGTACCAAACACAGTCGGGTCACGATCGATAAATATCTAGACAGAAGAACAAAGAGCTTTTTAAAACACACCCTCAGTTTACTTTGCGATCCATATCACAGCACGGATTGTAATCACGTATTGTGTTTCTGCTGCCTGGTTGGCGTGCAACAGAAGCTTTTCCCTGTACCTCGGTACACGTGACAATAAACTAAACAATTTGCAGCTGATGCCAGAGTTACTCACAGCTCCCGTCTCATCCCTTAGACTGAAGATACGGCCACTCAGGAGGCTGCAAAGCAGAGACAAAACTCAGCGAGGTTTGACAATAGACAATAGGTGCAGGAGTAGAGGCCATTCGGCCCTTCTAGCCAGCACCGCCATTCAAGAGTCAAGAGTAGTCAAGAGTCAAGAGTATATTTAATTGTCATTTGGACCCCTGGAGGTTACATTGCAATGTGATCATCCCCAATCAGTACCCCGTTCCTGCCTACTCCCCGTATCCCCTGACTCCGCTATCACTGGAGCGTTTTGATTCATTAAAAGATGAAGGCAAAGATATTCCATTTACGGGTGATGACAGAATCACCAGTACAGAGAATGTATTTATGCTTTGAAATATTTCTGCTGTACCCCGTTCCTGCCTTCTCCCCGTATCCCCTGACTCCGCTATCTTTAAGAGCCCTATCTAGCTCTCTCTTGAAAGCATCCAGAGAACTGGTCCCCACCGCCCTCTGAGGCCGTGGATAATTCTAGGGTACTTATCCTTCCAGTCCCAAACACCCCCTCATCGAGAGACCATCCACCCACCCAAATACCAAGGAACTACAGATGCTGGTTTAAACCAAAGATAGACGCAAAAAGCTGGAGTAACTCAGCAGGACAGGCAGCAGCATCTCTGGAGAGAAGGAATGGGTGACTTGTGGAGACTGTGGGCTCAGGTGAGCTCAGGTGTGGGCACCCCACAGGTAACAGCAACCAGTCTGAGCAGACCCATCAAAAACGCTCCCCCTTTTCCTGTCGTTTATTTTCCACGCTACCCCTGCAACCCACAAAATTGAGGCATTATTTATGTAAAATAAGTTCATGTTCATAAGTGATAGGAGCAGAATGAGGCCATTCGGCCCATCTAGTCTACTCCGCCATTCAATCATGGCTGATCTATCTCTCCCTCCTAACCCATATAACCATATAACAATTACAGCACGGAAACAGGCCATCTCAACCCTTCTAGTCCGTGCCGAACACATAATCTCCCCTAGTCCCATATACCTGCGCTCAGACCATAACCTTCCATTCCTTTCCCGTCCATATAACTATCCAATTTATTGTTAAATGATAAAAACGAACCTGCCTCCACCACCTTCATTGGAAGCTCATTCCACACAGCCACCACTCTCTGAGTAAAGAAGTTCCCCCTCATGTTACCCCTAAACTTCTGTCCCTTAATTCTCAAGTCAACCCCATTCTCCTGCCTTCTCCCCATAACCCCTGACACCTGCACTAATCTAGAATCTATCTATCTCTGCCTTAAATATATCCACTGACTTGTGGCCTCCACAGCCGTCTGCTCTAATCACTACTTATGACCTTATGACTTGAGTCCAGTCAGTGCCAGTCATCACATCTTACCTGGAGAAGAAGGAGTCTGGGATCCAGGTGAGTGTTTGCCGGGAGGAACTAAACCTGTGGAAGATATTGAAATCCAAATATCAATCTCCAGTGGCAGGAGGACACAAAATGCTGGAGAAACTCAGCGGGTGAGGCAGCATCTATGGAGCGAAGGAAATAGGCAACGTTTCGGGCCGAAACCCTTCCTCAGAAGGGATGTTGGATTGCTGCCTGTCCCGCTGAGTTACTCCAGCATTATGTGACCTCTCTCTGTACCACGACTCACACTGTTGTGGTCTAATTACCGAGCTGTTGTATTATCATTTGTTTAATGGGGCCTGTACTGATGGGGCAACATGGAGAGTGCAGGAAGGAACTGCAGATGCTGGTTCACACCGAACATAGACACAAAGTGCTGGAGTAATTCAGCGGGACAGGCAGCATCTGTGGAGAGAAGGAATGGGTTGCGTTTCTGGTCGAGACCCTTTTGCCTTTTAGAGGGATATGGACCAAGCGCGGGCAGGTGGGACTAGTGTAGATGGGGCATGTTGGCCGGTGTGGGCAAGTTGGGCCGAAGGGCCTGTTTCCACACTGTATCAGTCTATGACTGTAACCCTTACCCCTAACCTAAACGCATCTGTCTTTGCCTAACCCTAACCCTTAGCCCCAACCCATGTGTCTGTGTCTAACACTCACACTCACACTAACCCTCATACTAACGCCGCTAGTAGCAGGATGCAGGGAGCGCCGACACTGAGCCGCTGCCGCTCACCCACCTCTTGCCGCCCACGTTGAGGTGGATAATTTGCCCGGGCCTGGCGGCGCTGCCCATGTCCCACAGCCGCCAACACCAGCACCAACACCAACACCCGCTAACTCCGCCAAACTCGCTCAAAGTTCCTCAAAAAAAACCACCCCACCCGGCACCAGTTTGCCAAAGTCCGGCGCAAAGTTCCGCAAACTTGGCACAAACTTCCGCAAAAAAAGTTTCCCAAGACTCGGCGAAGTTTTCAAAACTCCGCAGAAAGTTGTCACAAAGTTCCGCAAACTGCGGCCCCGGTGCCGCCCCCTGTCCGTCCGCGCCTGGTTGGTCGCCGCTCCTCGGGCCCCGCCGCTTCCGTGTTGAACATGGGGAGGGAGGGCTGTCGGCAGGCAGGAAATAGGACCTGTCTGAAGAAGGGTTTCGGCCCGAAACGTTACCTATTTCCTTCGCTCCATAGAAACATAGAAACATAGACAATAGGTGCAGGAGTAGAGGCCATTCGGCCCTTCGAGCCTGCACCATTCGCCATTCAATATGATCATGGCTGATCATCCAACTCAGTATCCCATACCTGCCTTCTCTCCATACCCCCTGATCCCTTTAGCCACAAGGGCCACATCTAACTCCCTCTTAAATATAGCCAATGAACTGTGTGGCCTCAACTACCCTCTGTGGCAGAGAGTTCCAGAGATTCACCACTCTCTGTGTGAAAAAAGTTCTTCTCATCTCGGTTTTAAAGGATTTCCCCCTTATCCTTAAGCTGTGACCCCTCGTCCTGGACTTCCCCAACATAGAAACATAGAAACATAGAAATGAGGTGCAGGAGTAGAGGCCATTCGGCCCTTCGAGCCTGCACCATTCGCCATTCAATATGATCATGGCTGATCATCCAACTCAGTATCCCGTCCCTGCCTTCTCTCCATACCCTCTGATCCCTTTAGCCACAAGGGCCACATTCAGATTCAATTTTAATTGTCATTGTCAGTGTACAGTACAGAGACAACGAAATGCATTAGACAACCAAATCATTTATGTTTCAGATGTTATTTTGAGTAAATATTTTTTTGGGGTAAAAAATGTTTTTATTGTGTAGTTATTACAACATCTAACTCCCTCTTAAATATAGCCAATGAACTGTGGTCTCGACTACCCTCTGCGGCAGAGAGTTCCAGAGATTCACCACTCTCTGTGTGAAAAAAGTTCTTCTCATCTCGGTTTTAAAGGATTTCCCCCTTATCCTTAAGCTGTGACCCCTTGTCCTGGACTTCCCCAACATCGGGAGCAATCTTCCTGCATCTAGCCTGTCCAACCCCTTAAGGATTTTGTAAGTTTCTATAAGATCCCCTCTCAATCTCCTAAATTCTAGAGAGTATAAACCAAGTCTATCCAGTCTTTCCTTCATAAGACAGTCCTGACATCCCAGGAATCAGTCTGGTGAACCGTCTCTGCAGTCCCTCTATGGCAATAATGTCCTTCCTCAGATTTGGATACCAAAACTGTACGCAATACTCCAGGTGTGGTCACACCAAGACCCTGTACAACTGCAGTAGAACCTCCCTGCTCCTATACTCAAATCCTTTTGCAATGAAAGCTAACTGATGCTTATTACTTATAACTGTTGAATAGATGCTGCTGCAACCGCTGAGTTTCTCCAGCATTTTTGTCTACCTTCGATTTTCCAGCATCTTGAACAGGAAATAGGACCTACCTGGTCACCAAAGATTTAGGATCTTTGCTGGGAACCTGGTCCTGGGATTCTGACACCTGGGCCTCCACCGCCCTCTGAGGCAGAGAATTCCACACTCACAACTCTCTGTGAGGAAAAAGCGTTTCCTTGTCTCCGTTCTAAATGGCTCACTCCTTATTCTTAAGGGGTTGGACAGGCTAGATGCAGGAAGATTGTTCCCGATGTTGGGGAAGTCCAGGACAAGGGGTCACAGCTTAAGGATAAGGGGGAAATCCTTTAAAACCGAGATGAGAAGAACTTTTTTCACACAGAGAGTGGTGAATCTGTGGAACTCTCTGCCACAGAGGGTAGTTGAGGCCAGTTCATTGGCTATATTTAAGAGGGAGTTAGATGTGGCCCTTGTGGCTAAAGGGATCAGGGGGTATGGAGAGAAGGCAGGTACGGGATACTGAGTTGTATGATCAGCCATGATCATATTGAATGGCGGTGCAGGCTCGAAGGGCCGAATGGCCTACTCCTGCACCTAATTTCTATGTTTCTAAACTGTGTGTGTGTGTGTGGCCCCTGGTTCTGGACTCCCCCAACATCAGGAACATGTTTCCTGCCTCTAGCGCAGTGGTTCCCAACGTGGGGTGTATGCCCCACAGGGGGGCAATTTGATTTTTAAGGGGGGCAATTGAGTGCGACTGAGATCTGGGTCCAAATTTTCGATTTTTATTTTTTAGGATTTTCCATCAGGTAGACATATGTAGTTTATGTTTCAGATGTTATTTTGAGTAAATATTTTTTTTGGGGTAAAAAATGTCTTTATTGTGTAGTTATTACATAATCCAAGGTATTGGCGTTTTAAGCTTCTTCAGCTGAAACGGAGTTCACTTTTTAAATGATAAGAATTATATATCACCACATGGGGGGGGCATCAGGAATTTAGAAGTGATTAGGTGGGGCATGGCCAAAAAAAGGTTGGGGACCACTGCTCTAGCGGGTCCAATAGGTAGATAGTAGTTCAGGACTGCTCTCTAGGTGTGGTAGGATGATTCAGTTGCCTGCATGGGCCTTGAGGTTAGCCTTTACCAAGTTTAGTTTATTTCAAAGGTAGACAAAAATGCTGGAGAAACTCAGCGGGCGAGGCAGCATCTATGGAGCGAAGGAAATAGGCAACGTTTCGGGACGAAACCCAAAGGAAATAGGCAACGTTTCGGGTCGAAACCCAAAGGGTTTCAGGAATCAGGTTTCAGGGTTTCGACCCGAAACGTTGCCTATTTCCTTCGCTCCATAGATGCTGCTGCACCCGCTGAGTTTCTCCAGCACTTTTGTCTACCTTCGATTTTCCAGCATCTGCAGTTCCTTCTTAAACACCTGATACCTGGGACCTGGTTCCTGCAAGTTGGTTCTGGAACCCCCCCTGTGTAAACCAATCCAAGCCAATCCGACACAAGTGCCACCTGTCCACCTCCTCCAGAGATGCTAGTTCTAGATAAGTTCTAGATCATACTAGATAAGTTCTAGTTCATAGCGAGACTAACTTAATAACTAATAACAATGAATACTAATACTAATGCAATATTTAAAAAATAGCGGAGTCAGGGGATATGGGGAGGAGGCAGGAACGGGGTACTGATTGGGGATGATCAGCCATGATCACATTGAATGGCGGTGCTGGCTCGAAGGGCCAAATGGCCTACTCCTGCACCTATTGTCTATTAATACTAATATTAATACCAATAACTAATGCCAATAATAAATAACTAATAATTAAGAACAATAACATAACAATAAATAGACATAACTTTGTAAGTGATAGTAGCATAATTAGGCCATTCGGCCCAAGTCTACGCTGCTATTCAATCATGGCTGATCTATCTTTCCCTCTGAACCCTAAATCTCCTGCCTTCTCTCCATAAACCCCTGACACCCGCAATAATCAATGGTAGAGTTGCTGCCTCACAGCATCAGAGACCCAGGTTCAATCCCGACTACGGGTGCTGTCTGTACGGAGTTTGCATGCTCTCCCCGTGACCTGCGTGGGTTTTCTCCGAGATCTTCGGTTTTCCTCCCACACTCCAAAGACGTGCAGGTTTGTAGGTTAATTGTCTTGGTGTAAATGTGTAAATTATCCCTAGTGTAAATTGTCGGGACTGACCCCGGGTCTCTGGCGCTGCAAGTGCTGTAAGGAGTGGAGAGCTTTTTGTCGCGTGCTAACCAGTCAGCGGAAAGACAATACATGATTACAAATCGAGCCGTCCACAGTGTACAGAGAGGCCCTAAATATCACCCTCCACTCTGAAGGCTAGTGGTATTTCAAACAGCACAAGCCAGCAATGGGTTATTTAAACAAAGAATAAATTAGCAAGCCAGTATCACAAGTGTGTTGTGGTCATTTGATTCTAGATGTTGTTCAAGAAGGAACTGCAGATGCTGGAAGATCGAAGGTACACAAAAGTGCTGGAGAAACTCAGCGGGTGCAGCAGCATCTATGGAGCGAAGGAAATAGGCAACGTTTCGGGCAAGGGAAGGAAAAGGGGGAGGAGGAGGAGCCCGAGGGCGGGGGGATGGGAGGAGACAGCTCGAGGGTTAAGGAAGGGGAGGGCTAGAAAAATTGGGAGAATTCAACATTCATGCCATCCGGACGCAAGCTGCCCAGGCGGAATATGAGGTGCTGTTCCTCCAATTTCCGGTGTTGCTCACTCTGGCAATGGAGGAGACCCAGGACAGAGAGGTTGGATTGGGAATGGGAGGGGGAGTTGAAGTGCTGAGCCACCAGGAGTTCAGGTAGGTTATTGCGGACTGTGAGCGGAGGTGTTCGGCGAAACGATCGCCCAACCTCCGCTTAGTCTCCCCGATGTAAATCAGCTGACATCTAGAGCAGCGGATGCAGTAGATGTTGTCTTGTGGAATTGTCTGCTGGAGTATGCTGTCTCTACAGCAGGTGGCAATGTCCTCCATTGTCAAACTGAGACTGCTCGTGTTTGTATTAACACAATCCTCGACCATTTTTAGACTTTAGAGATACAGCGCGGAAACAGACCCTTCGGTCCATCACATCATCGCCGACTAGCATCACCCTGTGCACTCACACTACACTACACACACTAGGGACAATTTTACCCAAGCCAATTAACCTACAAGTCTGTACGTCTTTGGAGTGTGGGAGGAAACCGGAGCACCCAGAGAAAACCCACGCAGGTCACGGGGAGAACGTGCAAACTCCGTACAGACAGCACCCGTAGTCAGCATCGAACCCGGGCCTCTGGTGCTGTGAGGCAGCAGCTCTACCCGCTGCACCGCTGTTATCAAAAGCATTCTGGTTCTTTTTCTCTCTCAGACTGTTTTCATTTATTTATATGTAGGAAGGAACTGCAGATGCTGATTTAAACCGAAGATAGACACAGAGTGCTGGAGTAACTCAGCGGGTCAGGCAGCATCTGTGGAGAGAAGGAATCTCTGGTGAGACTCTCAGTCTGAAGAAGGGTCTCGAACCGAAATGTCACCTATCCATGTTCTCCACAGATGCTGCCTGACCCGCTGAGTTATGGTGCAGCAGCATCTATGGAGCTAAGGAAATAGGCAACGTTTCTGGCCGAAATCCTTCTGGAAATAGGCAACTCTGTGAAACGTCACCTATTATAATTTGTTTGGTTGTTTTTTGTTGTTTGTCTTTTGCACAAAAGTCTGCGAGCATTGCCACTTTCATTTCACTGCACATCTCGTATATGTATGTGACAAATAAACTTGACTTGACTTGACTTATCCATGTTCTCCACAGATGCTGCCTGACCCGCTGAGTTACTCCAGCACTCTGTGAAACGTCACCTATCCATGTTCTCCACAGATGCTGCCTGACCCGCTGAGTTACTCCAGCACTCTGTGAAACGTCACCTATCCATGTTCTCCACAGATGCTGCCTGACCCGCTGAGTTACTCCAGCACTCTGTGAAACGTCACCTATCCATGTTCTCCACAGATGCTGCCTGACCCGCTGAGTTATGGTGCAGCAGCATCTATGGAGCTAAGGAAATAGGCAACGTTTCGGGCCGAAACCCTTCTGGAAATAGGCAACGTTTCAGGCCGAAACCCTTACGGGTTTCGGCCCGAAACGTTGCCTATTTCCTTAGCTCCATAGATGCTGCCTGACCCGCTGAGTTACTCCAGCACTCTGTGAAACGTCACCTATCCATGTTCTCCACAGATGCTGCCTGACCCGCTGAGTTACTCCAGCACACTGTGTCTGTCATCATTATTTATGCAGGGTATAATTTCCTTGGCTAGAACACAAACAATAGTCTTTCACTGTATCTCTGCCCATGTGATGATCGTGCACTAATAATATAAGTTGGCTTTTGATCCAAACTGCCTCATGGAAAAACCATGAACACAAACAAGAACCAGCCCTTCAACTAATTCCATTGTGTTAATACAGGCAGTAATCATTTGGAAAGTACAAACAGTCGACTCTCTATTCAATATGGGGAACCACTTGACAAGTGTTTCAGTGAAGCTAATCCACATTTAAACAAATTGGAGGAACAGACCTCAAACGTCACTTGCGCGGTTTACCCCCCCAACAGTACGAATATTGTGCGCAGGAAGGAACTACAGATGCAGGTTTAAAAACAGAGGAACAGAGAAAATAGTTGCAGTAGTAGATCATTCATTCCAATATGATCATCCACAATCAGTACCCCGTTCCTGCTTTCTCCCCATATCCTTTGATTCCGTTAGCCCTCAGAGCTAAATCTAAGTCCACTACAGGAAACATAGAAACATAGAAACATGGAAAATAGGTGCAGGAGGAGGCCATTCGGCCCTTCGAGCCAGCACCGCCATTCAATATCATCATGGCTGATCATCCACAATCAGTACCCCGTTCCTGCTTTCTCCCCATATCCCTTGATTCCGTTAGCCCTAAGAGCTAAATCTAACTCTCTCGAAAACATCCAGTGAATTGGCCTCCACTGCCTTCTGCGGCAGAGAATTCCACAGATTTGCAACTCTCTGGGTGGAAAAAGATATTCCTCAACTCAGTCCTAAATGGCCGACCCCTTATTCTTAAACTGTGTGTGTGGCCCCTGGTTCTGGACTCCCCCAACATCGGGAACATTTTTCCTGCATCTGGCGTGTCCAATCCCACAAGAATAATTTTATATGTTTCTATAAGATATCCTCTCATCCTTCTAAATTCCAGTGAATACAAGCCTAGTCGACACATTCTCTCACCCTATGTCAGTCCCACCATCATGTTTAGCTTGGGCAGCTTACAAACCAATGGTATGAATGTTGTGTGTAAGAAAAAGCTGCAGATTCTGGTTTACACCAAGAGTTAAGAGTGTTTTATTTCCGTGTGTCCCAGATCGATCAATGAACCTCTTACTTGCTACAGCACAACAGAATATGAAGATAGACACAGTTTGGGAGGAACTGCAGATGCTAGTTTAAACCACAAAGTGCTGGAGTAACTCTGTGGGTCAGACAGCATCTCTGGAGAGAAGGAATGGGTGACGTTTTGGGTGGAGACCCTTCTTCAGGGATTGGTAGTATTCTCTTTATATCCCTTATCCACGGGAAGTGTGTGCTATATCCTTTGGCAACAACAAGGCCTTGCTTTGATTGTTCATATGGGAACTACCCACACACAATCCCACCCTTCTCCTTCCCCCAATGCTATCTTTAAAACATATGTTTCTGTTATATCTTCCTGTTCAGCATAAGACAGTTTAAACTCTCACAGGCTGGGTTTCAAGTAACTATCTGTCAGGAGGAGGAGAAGAGATTAGAATGTCTCCTTAGTGGAGACTGTTGTGTCTTTCATCAGTGTCCAAATCCACAATACGATACGATATTATACGATGCAACTTTATTTAACATGAAACATGAAATTACAGTGGCGAGTGGGAAGGATTGGGGATGCGAAAGGATTTGGGGAGGGGGGTCAGTCTCAGTCTAACACACAACAGAAGGGGGAGGAGTTGTACAATAGACAATAGGTGCAGGAGTAGGCCATTCGGCCCTTCGAGCCAGCACCAGCACCGCCATCCCTGTAGAGGGTGTAGAGGTGTATATAATCATGAGAGGAATAGATCGGGTAGATGCACAGAGTTCTTTACATGGTGGATGTTGTATTTGGTGGAGACCCTTCTTCAGATGAAGAGTACAATGGCCATCTCACCTTACAGTAACTCATTTACTAATCTACAAGGTAGACAAAAGTGCTGGAGAAACTCAGCGGGTGCGGCAGCATCTATGGAGCGAAGGAAATAGGCAACGTTTCGTCCCGAAACCCTTCGGGTTTCGACCCGAAACGTTGCCTATTTCCTTTGGGTTTCGTCCCGAAACGTTGCCTATTTCCTTCGCTCCATAGATGCTGCTGCACCTGCTGAGTTTCTCCAGCACCTTTGTCTACCTTCGATTTTCCAGCATCTGCAGTTCCTTCTTAATTACTAATCTCCCAGGACTGAAGTGCAGCAAGTGTATCCTTGATCCTAAGTTACTGCCTAAGGAAAAGGAGCTATTCAGACACAGCTGAGTACATGTCCATCCTTTGACAAACTTTGATTTTTCACATGGAATGCCTTGCAGTTGTAAGTTGTCTTTCTGGTCTGATGGGGCTTGGCACACACACACACACACACACACACACCTAAACCCTGCAAAAACAAACAGGCTCCTGCTCTAACTTTGTAATAATCTCTGTGTTGGCCTCAAGGGTTTCGATTTCACTTCAATAGAGAGAATTGGGTGGTGCCTTTTATGAACTAGTAGCTGTTCATGCCAGAGAACTAGATCTGAAACACAGCCAGAGGATTTTCCACTGTTTAGACTAGTTTAGTTTAGAGATACAGCGCGGAAACAGGCCCTTCAGCCCATCGAGTCCGCACCGACCAGCGATCCCCGCACACTAACACTATCCTACACACACAGGGGACAATTTACACTTATACCAAGTATACAAACTCAATCCAATTAACCTACAAACCTGCACGTCTTTGGAGTGTGGGAGGAAACCGAAGATCTCGGAGAAAACTCACGGGGAGAACGTGCAAACTCCGTACAGACAGCACCCGTAGTCAGGATCGAACCCGGGTCTCTGGCGCTGCAAGCTCTGTAATGCCCCTGTCCCACTTAGGAAACCTGAACAGAAACCTCTGGAGACTTTGCGCCCTCACCCAAGGTTTCCGTGCGGTTGCTGGAGGTTGCAGTTGGTTGCCGGAGGTTGCAGGTGGTTGCCGGAGGTTGCAGGTAGTGGAAAGCAGGTAGGGAGACTGACAAAAACCTCCGGGAACCGCACGGAAACCTTGGGTGGGGCGCAAAGTCTCCAGAGGTTTCCGTTCAGGTTTCCTAAGTGGGACAGGGTCTTGGTGAGACCACACCTGGAGTATTGCGTACAGTTTTGGTCTCCAAATCTGAGGAAGGACATTATTGCCATAGAGGGAGTGCAGAGACGGTTCACCAGACTGATTCCTGGGATGTCAGGACTGTCTTATGAAGAAAGACTGGATAGACTTGGTTTATACTCTCTAGAATTTAGGAGATTGAGATGGGATCTTATAGAAACTTACAAAATTCTTAAGGGGTTGGACAGGCTAGATGCAGGAAGATTATTCCCGATGTTAGGGAAGTCCAGGACAAGGGGTCACAGCTTAAGGATAAGGGGGAAATCCTTTAAAACCGCGATGAGAATAACTTTTTCCACACAGAGAGTGGTGAATCTCTGGAACTCTCTGCCACAGAGGGTAGTTGAGGCCACAGTTCATTGGCTATATTTAAGAGGGAGTTAGATGTGGCCCTTGTGGCTAAAGGGATCAGGGGGTATGGAGAGAAGGCAGGTACGGGATACTGAGTTGGATGATCAGCCATGATCATATTGAATGGCGAATGGTGCAGGCTCGAAGGGCCGAATGGCCTCTACACCTGCACCTAATTTCTATGTTTCTATGTTTCTATTAGGCGGCAACTCTACCGCTGTGCCGCAGTGCTGCTTCCTTTAAATCGTCCCCCCCCTCACCTTAAACCTACTTCCTCAGGTTCTAGATTTCCCCGACTCTGAGCTAGAGTCCTGAAGTCGTGATTGTTTTGACGGGACAGATTGGAGAAGTGAGTTAGTGAAGTCTTCCTCCTTGCACCACACAGCAAAGAGGAACTTGTATGATTTCATTTCTGACGGAGGCTGCTCGCTGCTGCTTGCTGCGAGCGTTTGCACATCACCTCTCCTCCCCTCACACCTCGTCTCCCCGAAATCTCTGGTCATCATCTGGGCCCATCTATCTGAGGAAGGATGTGCTGGCTCTGGAGAGGGTCCAGGAATATATGACCCTGGGCTTGTACTCGCTGGAGTTTGGAAGGATGAGGGAAGACCTCACCTGTAACTTACATAGAAACATAGAAAATAGGTGCAGGAGTAGAGGCCATTCGGCCCTTCGAGCCTACACCATTCGCCATTCAATATGATCATGGCTGATCATCCAACTCAGTATCCCGTACCTGCCTTCTCTCCATACCCCCTGATCCCTTTAGCCACAAGGGTCACATCTAACTCCCTCTTAAATATAGCCAATGAACTGTGTGGCCTCAACTACCTTCAGAGTTCCAGAGATTCACCACTGACTCCGCTATCTTTAAGAGCCCTATCTAGCTCTCTCTTGAAAGAATCCAGAGAACTGGCCTCCACCGCCCTCTGAGGCAGAGAATTCCACAGACTCACCACTCTCTCTGAGAAAAAGTGTTTCCTCGTCTCTGTTCCAAATGGCTTACCCCTAAACCTTAAGCTGTGGCCCCTTGTCCTGGACTTCCCCAACATCGGGAACAATCTTCCTGCATCTGAATAGTTTGTTCGCTTGTGCGTCAGATACTGTAGCTCGCTGTAGACTTCTGTCGTCATCCAACATGTTGACAGAATTGTCGCCCGACCTGCGTGACTTTTCTCTTTGGTTTCCTCCCAAACTCCAAAGACGTGCAGGTATGTAGGTTAATTGGCTTGGTGTGAATATAAAATTGTCCCTAGTGTGTGCGGGATAGTGTTAGTGTACGGGGATCGCGGGTCAGCATGGACTCGGTGGGCCGAAGGGCCTGTTTCCGCGCTGTATCTCTAAACCAAACTACAAGTGGGACTAGCTCAGATGGGACATCTTGGGCTGAAGGGCCTGTGTTCATGCTGTTTGGCTCTGCACATGTTGGAAGTTGCCACAGGGCAATGAGCTGCAAAGTGCAAATCATTTTAAACGAGTTTACAAATTATTTTCTTTGCAAAGTCTGGTCTGTGGAGTACGTCAGCTGATTCTATTGCGGTTTTATTTTACAAGCTTTTTCAGATTTTCATTTCTAGCTAATGTTTTTGCCGCAGAAACGGGATTAACCAGTTACTCTGCTTGTACACGCCCCAGCTGTTGATTGGAGTTTCAACATTTGGGACTTGCAATTTTTACATTCACACCAAGCCAATTAACCTACATACCTGTACGTCTTTGGAGTGTGGGAGGAAACCGAAGATCTCGGAGAAAACCTACGCAGGTCACGGGGAGAACGTGCAAACTCCGTACTGACAGCAGCACCCGTGGTCGGGATCGAACCCGGGTCTCCGGCGCTGCATTCACTGTAAGGCAGCAACTCTACCGCTGCGCCACCGTGCTGCTCTGTTGTAGGTTCCCCAGACATGGCATGGCATCTCTCTGACATGGCAAAGATCAGAGGGCAGAACGTTAAGGTCAGGTCAAGAGTGCTTTGGTATCATATGTCCCAGATAGAACAATGAACTTCTCACTTGCAGCAACACCAGATAATAAATGAGAAGAAAAGTTCTTGCTATTGAGGGAGCCCAGCGTAGGTTCACCAGGTTAATTCCCGGGATGGCGGGACTGTCGTATGCTGAGAGAATGGAGCGGCTGTGGGCTTGTACACTCTGGAGTTTAGAAGGTGGAGAGAGGATCTTATTGAAACATATAAGATTGTTAAGGGCTTGGACACGCTAGAGGCAGGAAACAGGTTCCCGATGTTGGGGGAGTCCAGAACCAGGGGCCACACACACTGTTTAAGAATAAGGGGTAAGCCATTTGGAACGGTGACAAGGAAACACTTTTTCTCACAGAGAGTGGTGAGTCTATGGAATTCTTTGCCTCAGAGGGCGGTGGAGGCCGGTTCTCCGGATGCTTTCAAGAGAGAGATAGATAGGGCTCTTAAAGATAGCAGAGTCAGGGGATATGGGGAGAAGGCAGGAACGGGGTAGTGATTGTGGATGATCAGCCATGATCACGTTGAATGGCGGTACTGACTCGAAGGGCCGAATGGCCTCTACTCCTGCACCTATTGTCTATTGTTCAGTGTGTGAAAGTCTAATGGAGGCAGATACGACAGTGGGTGTCAGAGAGGCTTTTAGACAGGCACATGGATATGCAGGGTCTGGAGGGATATGTGTCACGTGCAGAGGAGATTAGTTTAATTTGGCGTGATCTGGGGGGCAGTGTTAGGCATGCAGGTGCAGCAGGCAGTGAAGAAAGCCAATGGTATGTTAGCTTTCATAGCAAGAGGATTTGAGTATAGGAGCAGGGAGGTTCTACTGCAGTTGTACAGGGTCTTGGTGAGACCACACCTGGAGTATTGCGTACAGTTTTGGTCTCCAAATCTGAGGAAGGACATTATTGCCATAGAGGGAGTACAGAGAAGGTTCACCAGACTGATTCCTGGGATGTCAGGACTGTCTTATGAAGAAAGACTGGATAGACTTGGTTTATACTCTCTAGAATTTAGGAGATTGAGAGGGGATCTTATAGAAACTTACAAAATTCTTAAGGGGCTGGACAGGCTAGATGCAGGAAGATTGTTCCCGATGTTGGGGAAGTCCAGGACAAGGGGGTCACAGCTTAAGGATAAGGGGGAAATCCTTTAACACCGAGATGAGGAGAACTTTTTTCACACAGAGAGTGGTGAATCTCTGGAACTCTCTGCCACAGAGGGTAGTTGTGGCCAGTTCATTGGCTATATTTAAGAGGGAGTTAGATGTGGCCCTTGTGGCTAAGGGGATCAGGGGGTATGGAGAGAAGGCAGGTACAGGATACTGAGTTGGATGATCAGCCATGATCATATTGAATGGCGAATGGTGCAGGCTCGAAGGGCCAAATGGCCTCTACTCCTGCACCTAATTTCTATGTTTCTATATGATGTTTAGCATGAACATGGCCTCAGGGTCTATTCCTTTGCAATTGTCCCTGCCTCAACTTTCTGCTCCGGCAGCTCGTTCCACACCCCCATCAATCTTTGCAGAACAAAGTTAACCCTCAGGTTCCTATTAACAATAAAATATCATTGAATTAATTTTTCATCCCAGATGATTTCAATGGTTTTTCTCCAATCCTCCATCATATTTCACAAGATTTACAAGATTACAAGCACATTGCTCTGTCTCTCTCGAAACATCATCCATTCCTTCTCTCCATAGATGCTGCCTGTCCCACTGAGTTACTCCAGCATTTTGTGTCTATCTTCGGTGTGAATCAGCATCTACAGTTTCTTCCTGCTCATCGCGACACTTCCTTGTTGCATTGCACCCATGTCCACAGTCCATTGCCAATGAAACAGGAAGAACCATTGACTAATTGGGTTGATTTTCAGCAAGAGTCCCTAGATGATTCACGGTGGCTTTTGCAACCAAAGAGGAACAATAAACAAAGGTAGATACAAAATGCTGGAGTAACTCAGTGGGACAGTCCCTGTTCTCCACAGATGCTGCCTGACCCGCTGAGTTACTCCAGCACTCTGTGAAACGTCACCTATCCATGTTCTCCACAGATGCTGCCTGACCCGCTGAGTTACTCCAGCACTCTGTGAAACGTCACCTATCCATGTTCTCCACAGATGCTGCCTGACCCGCTGAGTTGTTCCAGCACTCTGTGAAACGTCACCTATCCATGTTTTCCTTACAGATGCTGCCTGACCCACTGAGTTACTCCAGCACTTTGTGTCTTTCATTTTGTAAACTAGCACCTGCAGTTCCTTGTGTTTGACATGCCCAATGATCATTTTAATTTTTAAATCACAAAATCTTGCACATAACGTTATTCCCTCACCATGTATCTGTACACTGTAAATCTGCAACATCCGGCTTGAAGGGCCGAATGGCCTACACCTGCACCTATTTTCTATGTTTCTATATTTCTATCCAGGTTCAGGAATAGCTGCTTCCCCACAGCCATCAGACTATTAAACTCAACTCAAACAAAACTCTGAACATTAATAGCCCATTGCCCTTTATCTGATTATTTATGTGTGTGTATATAGATATATTCAATTGTATATGGACACACTGATCTGTTCTGTATTTATTTATGCCTACTATATTTTGTTGAGCTGAATCAAAGCAAGAATTTCGTTGTTCTATCTGGGACACAAGACAATAAACTCACTTGAATCTTGAATCTATGTATTGTCTTTCCGCTGACTGGTTAGCACGCAACAAAAGCTTTTCACTGTACCTCGTTACACGTGACAATAAACTGAACTGAAAGCCAGTAGTTCAACAAATGGTCTCAGCCCTAACCACTAGTAGAGAGTCTAGGACCAGAGGGCACAGCCTCAGAATAAAAGGACGTACCATTAGACAGGAGATGAGGAGGAATTTATTTAGTCAGTGGGTGGTGAATCTGGGGAATTAATTCCCACAGACGGCTGTGGGGGGCACAAGCCATTGGGTATTTTTAAGGCAGAGATAGATAGATAGATTCTTGATTATTAAGGGTGTCAGGAGTTATGGGGAGAAGGCAGGAGAATGGGGTTAAGAGGGAGAGATAGATCAGCCATGATTGAATGGCGGAGTAGACTTGATGGGCCGAATGGCCTAATTCTGCTCCTAGAACTGATGAACATGCTGATACATAAAAACATAGAAAATAGGTGTCGGGTTCGGCCATTCAGCCCTTCGAGCCAGCACCGCCATTCAATATGATCATCCAAAATCAGTACCCCGTTCCTGCTTTTCCCCATATCCCTTGATTCCGTTAGCCCCAAGAGATAAACCTAACTCTCTCTTGAAAACATCCAGTGAATTGGCCTCCACTGCCTTCTGCGGCAGAGAATTCCACAGATTCACAGCTCTCTGGGTGGAAAAGTTTTTCCAACATATGGTAGGCACTTGGTTCTACTAAGCTCATGTCAACAAGCTGAGGGGCGGAAATCTCTCTCTGCTGTGAGACGAGGCGACCAAGATTTTAAACCAAGTTTGGAAGAAGTCGCTGCAGCAAGAAGAAAATACCGAAAACTTTATCGGGGCAGAAAATAGTGGGAAGAGGTGGATCTCAGCCCTGCCCACCATGTCTCTGGTTGGCTGAGAGAGAGGAATCCTCCCATCGGCCCAGCCTCTGATTGTCCCAAACCCTAGTCTGTCAAAACCGCCTCTAGAACCTGCTCATAAATTACCGTGGGACTGAGGGGAGAGAGTGTCAGGCTGTTTCCTGCTTTAGTGTTTGTCGCCATTTTGTGGCTTAAACCATCAACTCAAGTCCAATTCTGCTTGCGAGGGGAGACGGCGATGTGGAGTTTGGTTCTGATGGAGTTTTGAGGGTGGTCCTGGCTGTGACAGCAAGGATTAGCTTCCCAAGAGCCTGACTTCCTCTTCTGTGTGTGTGGCTGCCTGCCCAGTCTCTCTCGTTCTGCACCCCCCTCTCTCCACTGAGGGGGCTGCCAGGTGATGAGTTATCTACCACTTACCGGTCCCACCAGCCCACCTTACACCCAGGGACCAGCTATTAACATCTGCCCGCCCGCCTGTGTGACGGGGACATCATTTACAATCCAGCTGGGTTTAACCAGAGAGTCTGTCTTACTTCCATCCAGCGGCGACAACAGCCTGGCCAGGGTCAAGGAGCTCGCCTGCTCTATCGTGGACCAGAAGGTAGGAACTAGTCACACTAGCCTTGACTCCACAGCCACCTTTCATCGAAACATCTGCAGCAGCTGAAAGCAGCTCACAGGCGAAGGACAAAATAAGTTTGCTTCCAACTTTGCGAAAACTTTTTATTTTGTTCTTTGTGACAGAATTAAATGTTGTGTGGTCTTGCTTGGAGCTGGCTGGAGTTTGAAATCTGTCGCCCCGCGGTTTGGCATTTGAGGAACGATTTGGTTTGGTTTGGAGACTGTTTTCAATCTTTTCCCGTCACTCAGTAACTCATGAGACAATCTAACCGCGGTGTGTGTGTGTGTGTGTAACTAGACTTTTCACGCCATTTGATAAAACATTTCACTTCAGACATGTAGAATCACAATGAGTTGTCCCCCTTTACTGAAAGCAAGGGGTCTGATGCTTTACCCAGTTCATTTAGACAGTTATTTATTGCGTGGGATCAGATAAGATTCACATTTCAACGCCGCTGCAGTCTTTGTGTTTTTGCGTTCGCTTGTAAGTTGAGAGTTTTCATTTCCAGTCAGTGCCGCGTTTAATCTTGTGTGTAGGAGGGAACTGTTGATGCTGGTTTATACCGAAGGTAGACACAACATGCTGGAGTAACTCAGCGGGTCAGGCAGCATAGAGTCTGAAGAAGGGTCTCGACCCGAAACGTCACCCATTCCTTCTCTCCAGAGATGCTGCCTGTCCCGCTGAGTTACTCCAGCGTTTTGTGTCGAACTTGGGGTTTAATCTTGAAGTCATGTTATAGGAGTAGAATTAGGCCATTCGGCCCATCGAGTCTACTCCGCCATTCAATCGTGGCTGATCTATCTCTCCCTCCTAACCCCATTCTCCTGCCTTCTCCCCATAACCCCTGACACCCGCACTGATCAAGAATCTATCTCTCTCTGCCTTAAAAATATCCACTGACTTGTGGCCTCCAGCCGTCTGGGAAATAATTCCACAGATTCACCACCCTCTGACTTAAGAAATTCATCCTCATCTCCTTCCTAAAGGAACGTCCTTTAATTCTGAGGCTGTGTCCTCTGGTCCTAGACTCTCCCACTAGTGGAAACATCCTCTCCACATCCACTCTATCCGGGCTTTTTGCTGTTCTGTGATATTTGGTGGAGAGGAGGCTGGAGGTGCTACCTAAACATAGAACATAGACAATAGGTGCAGGAGTAGAGGCCATTCGGCCCTTCGAGCCAGCACCGCCATTCAATATGAGCATGGCTGATCATCCAACTCAGTATCCCGTACCTGCCTTCTCTCCATACCCCCTGATACCCTTAGCCACGCAGAGAGTTCCAGAGATTCACCACTCTCTGTGTGAAAAAAGTTCTTCTCATCTCGGTTTTAAAGGATTTCCCCCTTATCCTTAAGCTGTGACCCCTTGTCCTGGACTTCCCTAACATCAGGAACAATCTTCCTGCATCTAGCCTGTCCAACCCCTTAAGAATTTTGTAAGTTTCTATAAGATCCCCTCTCAATCTCCTAAATTCTAGAGAGTATAAACCAAGTCTATCCGGTCTTTCTTCATAAGACAGTCCTGACATCCCAGGAATCAGTCTGGTGAACCGTCTCTGCACTCCCTCTATGGCAATAATGTCCTTCCTCAGATTTGGAGACCAAAACTGTACGCAGTACCCCGTCCCTGCTTTCTCCCCATATCCCCTGACTCCGTTAGCCCCAAGAACTATCGCAGGTAGATGGGGAGTGTTGTTGGGCAGAGGGATCTAGACACGCAGGTACACGGTTACCTGAAAGTGGCGTCTCAGGTGGACAGGGTGGTCAAAAAAGCTTTCGGCACTTTGGACTTCATCCATCCAAGTGTTGAATGGTCAACTTATACCGTTGTACGAGATATCGGCGAGGTCACATGTAGAATATTGTGTTCAGTTTTGCTCTCCCATTTATAAGAAAGATTATATTAAGCTGGGAAGATTTACGAGGATGTTGCCAGAAATCGAGGGTCTGAGCTGTAGGGAGAGGTTGAGCAGTCTAAGACATTATTCCTTGGAGCGCAGCAGGATGAGGGACCTCAAGTTCAAGTTCAAGAGAGTTTATTGTCATGTGTCCCTGGTAGGAAATGAAATTCTTGCTTTGCTTCAGCACAACAGAACATAGTAGACATTGAATACAGAACAGATCAGTGCGTCCATATACCATTATGTACGTATATACACACATGAATAAATAAACTGGTCAAGTACAAATAACAGAAAGTGGTTGTTAATGTTCAGAGTTTTGTCCGAGCCGGGTTTAATAGCCTGATGTCTGTGGGGAAGTAGCTATTCCTGAACCTGGACGTTGCAGTCTTCAGGCTCCTGTACCTTCTACCTGAAGGTAGCGGGGAGATGAGTGTGTGGCCAGGATGTTGTGGGTCTTTGATGATACTGCCAGCCTTTTTGAGGCGGTGACTGCGATAGATGTGTATAAGATTATGACAGGACAATAGGGTAAACTCAGTCTTTTACCCTGAGTTATAGGAATCGAGAAACAGAGAACATAGTTTTAAGGGGAGGAGAGTTAATAAGAACCTGAGGGGCATTTTTTATGATTATTATTTTTTGGGTGGTATGTATATGGGACGAGCTGCCAGAGGCGACTGGTGTAACTCAGATATTAACGTCTTTGAAATCCATTCAACGTCAATAACAAATACACTTTGTGTTCTAGTCCTCAGCAATAAACCTGCTCCCTGTGTTAATAGACAAAAATGCTGGAGAAACTCAGCGGGTGAGGCTGCATCTATGGAGTGAAGGAATAGGTGACGTTTTGGGTGGAGACCCTTCTTCAGACCTTCTCTCCAGAGATGCTTCCTGTCCCACTGAGTTACTCCAGCATTTTGTGTCTATCTTCGATTTTAAACCAGCATCTGCAGTTCTTTCCTACACATTTATTTGTGTGCCAGAGAGGCCTATATCTCTCCACACATCCCCCTAGTGTGGAGGGATGTGGGCCAAACATGGGCAGGTGGGACTAGTGTAGATAGAAACATAGAAACATAGAAATTAGGTGCAGGAGTAGGCCATTCGGCCCTTCGAGCCTGCACCGCCATTCAATATGATCATGGCTGATCATCCAACTCAGTATCCCGTACCTGCCTTCTCTCCATACCCCCTGATCCCCTTAGCCACAAGGGCCACATCTAACTCCCTCTTAAATATAGCCAATGAACTGGCCTCAACTACCCTCTGTGGCAGAGAGTTCCAGAGATTCACCACTCTCTGCGTGAAAAAAGTTCTTCTCATCTCGGTTTTAAAGGATTTCCCCTTTATCCTTAAGCTGTGACCCCTTGTCCTGGACTTCCCTAACATCGGGAACAATCCTCCTGCATCTAGCCTGTCCAACCCCTTAAGAATTTTGTAAGTTTCTATAAGATGGGGCATGTTGGTCAGCATGAGCAAGATGGGCTGAAGGGCCTGTTTCCACACTCTATGACTGAGAAGATCTGTTCTACCTCTTGCTCGTATTACTCTGCTCTGTCACCTGCCTTGGCACCACATAATATATTATTTTATAATACAGTGGGATAGTTTGCTGTGTTACGCCACTACAGATAAACTTGTTGATATAGCGTTATTAATAATGTTATTGCAGGGAGTTTTCGTTGTATAGTTGGGTAGCAAGCCAAGATGCGCAGTTGATCCAAGTAATAGGTAAACAATCTCGATCACCAGTTCACACTAGTTCTATGTTTAAGAAGGAACTGCAGATGCTGGAAAATCGAAGGTAGACAAAAATGCTGGAGAAACTCAGCGGGTGCAGCAGCATCTATGGAGCGAAGGAATAGGCGACGTTTCGGGGCCGAATCCCTTGGGAAATAGCTAACGTTTCGGGGCCGAATCCCTTGGGAAATAGGTAACGTTTCGGGCCGAAACCCAAGGGTTTCGGCCCGAAACGTTGCCTATTTCCTTCGCTCCATAGATGCTGCTGCACCCGCTGAGTTTCTCCAGAATGTTTGTGTACCCACACTAGTCCAATGCTATCCCACGTTCCTGTCCGCTCCCTACACACGAGGGGCAACTTTACATCAGCCAATTCACCGAGAAACCCGCACGTCTTTGGAGTGTGGGAGGAAACCGGAGCGCCTGGCGAAAACCCACGCAGGTGACGGGGAGAGTGTACTATCTGTGTACAGACGGCACCTGTAGTTGGGATCGAACCCGGGTCTCTGGCGCTGAAGGCAGCAGCTCTACCCGCTGCACCACCGTGACGTTGTTATGTTGCCAAGTTGGGCCTGTTTGTTTTGGTTCTTGGACTTGTGTTGATGAGATGTGAGCTTGTGTGTGTGTGTGTGTCAGTAGAAATGGCAAGCTAAGATCAAAGAGTGTGTGTGATTGATGCATGTGTGCCTTGGTTACCACCTGGTCAATGTTTGTTAAGTAAACATGCGCAGTTGCCCGTGGAGTGCAAGTGTACCCAAGACGTTTTCATATGAGTTAGTGTCACTACAGCTTTGGCTATTTACTGGCATTAATTGGTCAGAAGAGAATCGTGTATAAAATCATGAGAGGAATAGATCGGGTGGACGCACAGAGTCTCTTGCCCAGAGTAGGTGAATCTATCACCAGAGGACACGGGTTTAAGGTGAAGGGGAAAAGATTTAATAGGAATCTGCGGGGTAACTTTTTCACACAGAGGGTGGTGGGTGTATGGAACGAGCTGCCAGAGGAGGTAGTTGAGGATGGGACTATCCCAATGTTTAAGAAACAGTTAGACAGGTATATGGATAGGACAGGTTTGGAGGGATATGGACCAAACGCGGGCTGGTGGGGCTAGTGTAGCTGGGACATGTTGGCCACTGTGGGCAAGTTGGGCCAAAGGGCCTGTTTCCACACTGTATCACTCTATGACTCTATGAGAAGGCTAGTTCAACATTGGGTCAGTTAGTTAGTGGACTGCATGTGACACGAAACGTCACCCATTCCTTCTCTCCAGAGATGCTGCCTGTCCCGCTGAGTTACTCCAGCATTTTGTGTCTTTGGTTTACACCAGCATCTGCAGTTCCTTCCGACACAGACTGCTCTTGAATCTCGTTGAGGGAAGACTAAACGATCCCTTTGCAACTTCCGTGAGGGACTGAGGTCTGCATGGACGCAAGCCCTTCGGCCCATCTAGTCCATTCTGGCCATCAACCACCCATTTTTGCATTCATTCTACCCTAGCTCATTCAGGGCTTAAGAAGGGTCTCGACCCAAAGCGTCACCCATTCCTTCTCTCCAGAGATACTGCCTGTCCCGCTGAGTTACTCCAGCGTTTTGTGTTTAGCAACTGGGTGAAAGATTGGCAAGTTGATGGAGAATAGGATATTGTGGGCTGTTCCACAAAGAGCAACTTGACCTCGATGGTGATATTATCGTCACCTGTGCTGTAATGTTCCAGTGTTTCTGAAGACTGGTAGTGTAATGTTGAGTCTACAAGTCCACAGCCTTTGTTCATTGTGAAACGTGTCCTTGCTCATTGATTTATGATCTTTTAATGTGTACACCCCTAGCATGGAGATTGGAGTTAGAAATGACGCCTTGTTTGGGTTGAAGGTAGACACAAAATGCTGGAGTAACTCAGCGGGACAGGCAGCATCTCTGGAGAGAAGGAATGGGTGACGTTTCTGGTCGAGACCCTTCTTCAGACTGATGACTGCTGGTGTTTGGGATAGCGGGCTTCACGCTAACTTTAAACCCACCACCTTGCTGTCTGTGTAGTTATATTGGGAAGTTGGCACGTGGAGCATATTTAATTTTTAAGAAGGAACTGCAGATGCTGGAAAAATTGAAGGTAGACAAAAATGCTGGAGAAACTCAGCGGGTGAGGCAGCATCTATGGAGCGAAGGAAATAGGCAACGTTTCGGGTTGAGACCCTTCAGTGACGTGGGGGGGAGCGGAAAGGAAAAATGAAGAGGCAGAGACAGTGGGCTGATGGAGAGCTGGGAAGGGGAGGGGAAAGAGGGAGAAAGCAGGGACTACCTGAAATTGGAGAAGTCAATGTTCATACCACTGGGGTGTAAACTGCCCAAGCGGAATATGGGGTGCTGCTCCTCCAATTTGCGGTGGGACTCACTCTGGCCACGGAGGAGGCCCAGGACTGAAAGGTCGGATTCGGAATGGGAGGGGGAGTTGAAGTGCTGAGCCATCGGGAGATCAGGTTGGTTACAGGAGACAGTGGGATTTGTAAATGGTATTTGGAGGATCGAGAGATGGATGGTGACATTTTGGCCACTCTACATCCTGGGTGACCACTGCAAAGAGCATTCACATCAGCTCATGGTTACTTGGTCCTCCAAAATATTCCGACTGGAATTTAAACTGGAGGTGGTGAAGGGAGGGATTAAGTCAGAAAGAGTTATTGGGAAGAAAGTGCTAAATTCTGTGGTTTATACTCTCTAGAATTTAGGAGATTGAGAGGGGATCTTATAGAAACTTACAAAATTCTTAAGGGGTTGGACAGGCTAGATACAGGAAGATTGTTCCCGATGTTGGGGAAGTCCAGGACAAGGGGTCACAGTTCAAGGATAAGGGGGAAATCCCTCAAAACCGAGATGAGGAGAACTTTTTTCACACAGAGAGTGGTGAATCTCTGGAACTCTCTGCCACAGAGGGTAGTTGAGGCCAGTTCATTGGCTATATTTAAGAGGGAGTTAGATGTGGCCCTTGTGGCTAAGGGGATCAGGGGGTATGGAGAGAAGGCAGGTACGGGATACTGAGTTGGATGATCAGCCATGATCATTTTGAATGGCGGTGCAGGCTCGAAGGGCCGAATGGCCTCTACTCCTGCACCTATTGTCTATGTTTCTATGTTTCTATGTTATCCCACTTTCCAATATGCTCGCTACACACTAGGGACAATTTACAGAAGCCAATTAACCTACAAACCCCGCACATCTTATGGTCACGAGTTCCACTTGGTCACGAGGAAAACTCTGAACACCACACACACACACAGTGTTCACCAGAGGTCAGGATCGAACCTGGGTCTTTGGTGCTGTGAGGCAGCAGCTCTACCCGCTGCGCCACTGTGCCGCCCATTAAATCTTGCCCCATTATCAGATCTGTGCTTATTTGAGCTCTTGTTCCTCTTTTAAAAAGTTTAGGAAACTGCTAACCGTGGGTGGGTTTTCCCCAGGCAATGTTTTGGGACTGAACTAGTTACCCCTGGGCATTGGGTGCTGAAGCCTCTGAGATGGATTGGACCTTATTCAATGGTCTTGAGCGCTCAGGAGCGGAAAAGACTACAAAAAGTAGTAAGCACTGCCCAGTCCATCATCGGCTCTGACCTCCCTTCCATCGAGGGGATTTATTGCAGTCACTGCCTCAAAAAGGCTGGCAGTATCATCAAGGACCCACACACCATCCTGGCCACACGCTCATCTCCCTGCTACCTTCAGGTAGAAGGTACAGGAGCCTGAAGACTGCAACGTCCAGGTTCAGGAATAGCTACTTCCCCACAGCCATCGGGCTATTAACTTCTTTGAGAAGGAACTGCAGATGCTGGAAAATCGACGGTAGACAAAAGTGCTGGAGAAACTCAGCGGGTGCAGCAGCATCTGTGGAGCGAAGGAAATAGGCAACGTTTCGTCCCGAAACCCTTCGGGTTTCGACCCGAAACGTTGCCTATTTCCTTTGGGTTTCATCCCGAAACGTTGCCCATTTCCTTCGCTCCATAGATGCTGCCTCGCCCGCTGAGTTTTCCCAGCACTTTTGTCTACCTTTGAAGCAAAGCAAGAATTTCATTGTCCTATCTGGGACACATGGCAACAAACTCCCTTGACTTGACTCATTCCTTGTGGACGGGATGTGAGTCCTTTACGTTCACAGGCTGTAAAATAGTGTTGCATGTTTAACTTCAAGTACAGAAGGAACTTTGCTTAATGTTTAACCTGCAGCTCTGAATGCAAAATTTGTTAAGTAATCTTGCACCAGTTTTAGCTCAACCTTTTTATAGGGTGGTACGGTGGTGCAGCGGGTAGAGCTGCTGCCTCACAGCGCCAGAGACCCGGGTTCAATCCTGACCTCTGGTGAACACAGTGTGACCCCTCAGATTCCTATTAAATAGTTTCCCCTTCACCTTAACCCTATGTCCTCTGGTCCTCAATTTGCCTACTCTGGGCAAGAGATTGTATCTTCCCGATCGGGTTTCGGCCGGAAACGTTGCCGATTTCCTTCGCTCCACAAATGCTGCTGCACCCGCTGAGTTTCTCCAGCATTTTTTGTCTACCTTCGATTTTCCAGCATCTGCAGTTCCTTCTTAAACATTTCATCTACCCGATCTATTACTCTCATGATTTTATTAGAGTTGCTGCCTCACAGCGCCAGAGACCCGGGTTCAATCCTGACTACGGGTGCTGTCTGTACGGAGTTTGTACGTTCTCCCCGTGACCTGCGTGGGTTTTCTCCGGGTGCTCTGGTTTCCTCCCACACTCCACAGACGGCAGGTTTGCAGGTTAATTGGCTTCTGTAAATTGCCCCTCGTGTGTGTGTGGGATAGAGTTGGTGTAAGGGGATCGCTGGTCGGCAAGGACTCGGTTGGCTGAAGGGCCTGTTTCTGCGTTGTACATCTAAACTGTTGCTGTAGAAGGGAATGCTTGATGCTGGTTTCAACTGAAGATAGACACAAGATGCTGGAGTAACTCAGTGGGACAGGCAGCATCTCTGGGTAGAATGAATGGGTGACGTTTCGGGTCGAGACCCTTCTTCAGACCTGAAGATGTCTTCATGTATGTGGAAGGTCTTCAGGTTTGATGCCCATTCCTTCTATTTGAGTATAGGAGCAGGGAGGTTCTACTGCAGTTGTACAGGGTCTTGGTGAGACCACACCTGGAGTATTGCGTACAGTTTTGGTCTCCAAATCTGAGGAAGGACATTATTGCCATAGAGGGAGTGCAGAGACGGTTCACCAGACTGATTCCTGGGATGTCAGGACTGTCTTATGAAGAAAGACTGGATAGACTTGGTTTATACTCTCTAGAATTTAGGAGATTGAGAGGGGATCTTATAGAAACTTACAAAATTCTTAAGGGGTTGGACAGGCTAGATGCAGGAAGATTGTTCCCGATGTTAGGGAAGTCCAGGACAAGGGGTCACAGCTTAAGGATAAGGGGGAAATCCTTTAAAACCGAGATGAGAAGAACTTTTTTCACACAGAGAGTGGTGAATCTCTGGAACTCTCTGCCACAGAGGGTAGTTTGAGGCCAGTTCATTGGCTATATTTAAGAGGGAGTTAGATGTGGCCCTTGTGGCTAAGGGGATCAGGGGGTATGGAGAGAAGGCAGGTACGGGATACTGAGTTGGATGATCAGCCATGATCATATTGAATGGCGAATGGTGCAGGCTCGAAGGGCCGAATGGCCTACTCCTGCACCTAATTTCTATGTTTCTATCCAGAGATGCTGCCTGTCCCTTGCTTCGGGGGAGCCATGCTGAATGAACTGTACCTGATGTGTCACATAGGTCAGATGGACAAGGGGTCAGGTATCCTACTTTGAAGAATGTTGATGGACCAGGTGCTTTTTTGAGAGTTTCTACCTTCATGGATATTAATGAGACAAACTCTTTTACAATTGAAGTTGAAATTCTCAGTTGTGGAGGTGAGATTGGCATCTGGAGGTCAGGGAGTCAGAAGGCAGGTTGCTAGTTTGGTGACGTAACCAAAACACAAACATATCCTTGGGTTACTTGGCTTTTATTGTTGGTCAGTACCGGAAAGTGCTTCATTGAAGTACTTCAGAAGGATTCATTGTTCAAACCACATTTTATTAACACAGGGAGTTGGTTTATTGCTGAGGACTAAACCACAAAGTGTATTTGTTATTGACTTTGAATGGATGTCAAATACTTTAATCATGTTTTTGTTTTGAAGTAGCAATTAAACATTTTCCAACGGGCAAACAAATTAGCAGAAAGGAATGTTTTGAACATGGATTTATTTCGGAAGAACTAGAATACATGCTGGAACTCATGCCTCATTTGGAGCAATTTTTGGGCCCCATATCTGAGGAAGGATGTGCTGGCTCTGGAGAGAGTCCAGAGGAGGTTTACAAGAATGATCCCAGGAATGAGTGGGTTAAGGTATGATGAGCATTTGACGGCACTGGGCCTGTACTCGCTGGATGTTTAAGAAAGAACTGCAGATGATGGAAAAATCGAAGGTAGACAAGAAATGCTGGAGAAACTCAGTGGGTTGAGTTGAGTTTCTTGATGAGTTTCTCCAGCATTTTTGTCTACCAGCTTTTTGTATCTACCTCTGATTTCTGTGAATCTGTGGAATTCTCTGCCACAGAAGGTAGTCGAGGCCACACAGTTCATTGGCTATATTTAAGAGGGGGTTAGATGTGGCCCTTGTGGCTAAAGGGATCAGCGGGTATGGAGAGAAGGCAGGTACGGGATACTGAGTTGGATGATTGTATTGAATGGCGGTGCAGGTTCGAAGGACCGAATGGCCTCTACTCCTGCACCTATTTTCTAAGTTTCTGTTTAAACCAGCATCTGCAGTTCATTCCTACATAGAGTTTGTGTTAAATCTTCACTTGCACAGCTGAGTAATGTCTGCTGGCTTTGAACTTCATGGGCAAGGGGAAGTGGTGCATGAGTTTGGGCAGTTCACCGCACCAAGGTTTGTTTATGATATTCTGCATTCCAAAATGCAGACGTTAGACTTCACTGAAGGCTGTTTACTTCAGATGGGGAGGGTGTTCACAGTGGAACAAGGACAGTCTGAATACATCACCACAAAGGGAATTTCTCTAGCTTTAGAAATCCATGCTATTTTTGTCCATACAGACACAAAAGGCTGGAGTAACTCAGCGGGACAGGTTGCATTTCTGGAGAGAAGAAATCGCCAAATTTTGGTTGCCAAATTATAGGAAAGATGTCAACAAAATAGAGAGAGTACAGAGGAGATTTACTAGAATGTTGCCTGGGTTTCAGCTACTAACTTACAGAGAAAGGTTGAACAAGTTAGGTCTTTATTCTTTGGAGGACAGAAGGTTAAGGGGGGACTTGATAGAGGTCTTTAAAATGATGAGAGGGATAGACAGAGTTGACGTGGAAAAGCTTTTCCCACTGAGAGTAGGGAAGATTCAAACAAGGGGACATGACGAGAATTAAGGAACAGAAGTTTAGGGGTAACATCTTTATTCAGTGAGTGGTAGCTGTGTGGAATGAGCTTCCAGTGGAAGTGGTGGAGGCAGGTTCGATTTTATCATTTAAAAATAAATTGGATAGGTATGTGGACGGGAAAGGAATGGAGGGCTATGGTCTGAGTGCAGGTAGATGGGACTAGGGGGGAATAAGTGTTCGGCACGGACTAGAAGGGCCGAGTGGCCTGTTTCCGTGCTGTAATTGTTATATGGATGGATAACGTTTCAGGTCGAGCCCTTTCTTCAAACTCTTTATTTTTATTTAGTTTAGAGATACAGCGCGATATACATCTTGTCCGTACTGACCAGCGATCCCTGCACACTAACAATATCTTACACACATAAGGGCCAATTATTCCAAGCCAATTAACCTACAAACCTGTATGTCATTTTACATATATTTGTGCTTGTTCTCCTGTCTATCTCTCGTTCCCCTCTCCCCTGATTCTCAGTCTGAAGAAGGGTCTCCACCCGAAATCAGCTCTTCCAAGATGTACAGATTAATCAGCTTGGTATAAGTGTAATTTGTCCCCAGTGTGTGTAGGATAGTGTTAGTGTGCGGGGATCGCTGGTCGGTGCAGACTCGATGGGCCGAAGGGCCTGTTTCCATGCTGTATCTCTAAACTAAAGATGGACACAAAGAGCTGGAGTAACTCAGTAAATCAGTTGTACAGGGTCTTGGTGAGACCACACCTGGAGTATTGCGTACAGTTTTGGTCTCCAAATCTGAGGAAGGACATTATTGCCATAGAGGGAGTGCAGAGAAGGTTCACCAGACTGATTCCTGGGATGTCAGGACTGTCTTATGAAGAAAGACTGGATAGACTTGGTTTATACTCTCTAGAATTTAGGAGATTGAGAGGGGATCTTATAGAAACTTACAAAATTCTTAAGGGGTTGGACAGGTTAGATGCAGGAAGATTGCTCCCGATGTTGGGGAAGTCCGGGACAAGGGGTCACAGCTTAAGGATAAGGGGGGAAATCCTTTAACACCGAGATGAGAAGAACTTTTTTCACACAGAGAGTGGTGAATCTCTGGAACTCTCTGCCACAGAGGGTAGTTGAGGCCAGTTCATTGGCTATATTTAAGAGGGAGTTAGATGTGGCTAAGGGGATCAGTGGGTATGGAGAGAAGGCAGGTACGGGATACTGAGTTGGATGATCAGTCATGATCATATTGAATGGCGGTGCAGGCTCGAAGGGCCGAATGGCCTCTACTCCTGCACCTATTGTTTCTATGTTTCTATGTAACTCAGCGGGAGGGACAGGCAGCATCTCTGGAGAGAAGGTTTGGGTGATGTTTCAGGTCGAGATCTTTTGCTGAACTAAATATCTTCAGACCAACTAAACTAAACTGGCTGTTGTGTGTACAACATTGAAAGTCCTTGCATTTTTTTCTGGCTGCTATTACTGAATGCAACGCTCCACAAATCCCTCTCTTGGGCCTCTGTGGATTTTGGGTGTTTGGTTTATTTTTTGATATTATACAAAGCAACAACCTGCCGTGTTTTAAGGAACTGCAGATGCCGGTTTAAACCGAAAATAGGCACAAAACGCTGGAGTAACTCAGCGGGACAGGCAGCATCTCTGGAGAGAAGGAATGGGTGATGTTTCAGGTCGAGACCCTCCTTCAGCTATTCCTTTCCTTTCCCTCCAGAGATGCAGTCTGATCCTCTGAGTCGATCCAGCTTTTTGTGTCTATCTTCAACCAAAGCATGGGAATGTTTGGATTTTATCCAGAATCCTGGCGGGGTTTGTAACTGCAGTCTTGTTCCATTTCCTAATAAGTCCATCTGACCGTTTGATAACTGCGTTGTGAACATTCCCGGAGGATTTCAGTGGCAGCTTGGAGAGGGGGGTGAGGACATGATTTAGCTTTGTATCAAACTGTGGTCTAACTGGAGAAGGCATGAAAGTATTTTATTGTCATTTGTCCCAGATAGAACAATGAAATTCTTACTTACGACAGCATAACAGAATGTGTAAACATAGTACAGCGGAAACGATATAATAAACAGGGAAAAAAGTTTATTGTGTGTGCGTGTATATACTGTGTGTGTGTGTATATACGTGTGTGTGTGTGTGTGTGCGTGTATATACTTTGAGTGTGCGTGTATATACTTTGAGTGTGTGTGTATATACTTTGTGTGTGTGTGGGAAGGAACTGCAGATGCTGGTTCACATCGAAGATAGGCACAAAATGCTGGAGTAACTCAGCGGGACAGGCAGCATCTCTGGGGAGAAAGAATGGGTGACGTTTCAGGTCGAGACCCCTCTTCAGTGGTGTCGGGGGAGAGGGAGATGCATAGGTAAGGATGTGCAAGGTGCGAAAATGGGACGGAGGGAATGGAGATCAAGGGAAGTGGAGACTAGATCATCGTTGGCTGGGAGAAGATGACATCAAAACAAATAGATAAAATGTGGTTGGAGACAGGAGGGAGAATTGGGGAGGGGATGGAGAGAGGGGGGAAAGCAAGGGTTATGTGAAGGTAGAGAAATCAATATTCATAAACTGCCCAAGTGAAATATGAGATGCTGTTCCTCCAATTCACACGTGTGCGCATGTGTGTGCGCATGTGTGTGCGCGTGTGTGTGTGTGCGTGTGTGTGTTTGTGTGTGTGTGTGTGTGGATTTTGTACACATCTATAAGATCACTATGAACACTTTCTCCCCCTCCCATTCCCACACTGACCTGTCTGTCCTGAGCCTCCTCCATTGTCACAGTGAGACCCAACACAAATTGGAGGAACAGCACCTAATATTCTGCATGGGTAGTTTACACCCCAGCGGTATGAACATTGACTTCTCTAACTTCAAGTAAGCCTTGCTTTCTCTCTCCATCCCCTCCCCTTCCCAGTTCTCCCACCCGTCTGACAGACTCCGACTACATTTTATCTCTGTTGTTTTGTTGTCAACTTCTCCCAGCTAACAATGATAGATTCTACATCTCCCTTGATCTCCATTCCCTTTGTCTTATTTTCACACCTTACACATCGTTATCTCTGTATCTCCCCTGGCTTGGCTTGGGCTCCATAGCCACTCTTCTTCAGTCTGAAGAAGGGTCTCGACCCGAAACGTCACCCATTCCTTCTATCCAGAGATGCTGCCTGTCCCACTGAGTTAAGCCCCCGTCCCACTAACACAACCTAATTCACAACCTTTTTTACTCATGGACATTTTACATCATGCTAGGAAAAAACACCCTGACCTACTTGATGCCACGATCTCCTTACGACCTCGTGATGGCCATGTTGCGAGTCAAGGGCAAACTCCAGCATTTTGTGTCTATCTATAAGATCCCTGATATAACATCTTCTTCCTGAGGAGACTGAAGAAGGTCCATCTGTCTCCTCAGATCCTGGTGAACTTCTACTGCTGCACCATCGAGAGCATCCTTACCAACTGCATCACAGTATGGTACGGCAACTGCTCTGTCTCCGACCGGAAGGCATTGCAGAGGGTGGTGAAAATTGCCCAACGCATCACCGGTTCCTCGCTCCCCTCCATTGAGTCTGTCCAAAGCAAGCGTTGTCTGCGGAGGGCGCTCAGCATCGCCAAGGACTGCTCTCACCCCAACCATGGACTGTTTACCCTCCTACCATCCGGGAGGCGCTACAGGTCTCTCCGTTGCCGAACCAGCAGGTCGAGGAACAGCTTCTTTCCGGCGGCTGTCACTCTACTCAACAACGTACCTCGGTGACTGCCAATCACCCCCCCCCCCCCGGACACTTATTATTATTTATTCAAATCATTTGCTATGTCACTCTTCCAGGGAGATGCTAAATGCATTTCGTTGTCTCTGTACTGTACAATGACAATGACAATTAAAATTGAATCTGAATCTGAATCTAAGAAGGAACTGCAAATGCTGGTTTAAACCGAAGATGGACACAAAATGCTTGAGTAACTCAGCGGGACAGGCAGCATCTGGAGAGGAGAGGGTGACGTTTTGGGTCGAGACCCTTCTTCAGGGCGTGAAGCTTGCCGCAAGGTGTTTTTGCAGCACGACTCCTTTTTGCAGCCTCGCTCCTCCCTGCCCCCCCCCCCCCCACACACACACCACGCACGCTGTGACAGGTGTGGGCGCAGCGACATGTGGTCAACGGCTGCAGGAAGCTGCTGTGTCATAACGAGAACGAGATAATTTAACGAGACGTGTCGGGCACCCACTTCCTTCGACAGCTCGACTACGAGAGATGGGGAGGTGGGGAGGGGTGGGGATCTTGCCAACTTGGTTGGTGAGCGGTAACGGCTGTGGGTGGCACATTCGCCCTCATCAAGACCAGGGCATCGTGTGAGAGTCAGGAAGTCGTGTGTTGCATCTTTGATTTGTGGCGCAGCGGTAGAGTTGCTGCCTTGTAGCGCCCGAGACCTGCGTTCCTCCTTGTGACCTCGTGTCTTGCTCCTTCCTAACGCTGGGGGACTTTGGCCATCTTGACCATTGTTGGCCATCCATCCAAGCGGAGAACATCGCATGGCTCTCCTGACTTGTGTTGTAGGCGGGCAAAGGCCTTGTTCTTGGTTTCTTGGTCCTCCAAAATATTCCAAATGGAATTTAAACTGTGGAGGTGGTGAAGGGAGGGCTTAAGCCAGAAGAAATGTAGTTGCATCTGTTTGGGTAACTATAGTTGGGTGGAGATTATTCCATGCTTTAATTGTGCGGGGGAAGAACGAATTGCTGTACACATCTGTCTTTGTAGCTGGGATCACAAATTGGATCGAATGCCCTCGTCTGCTCCTAATTGGTTTGGGTTTGGTGTAGGTCTTGTAGTCTATGTCGAGCTGACCGTTTAACATTTTGTAAAAACAGGTCAGGTCAAACGGTGAGCTTCACGTCTGTCTGTCTTGGAGCAGGTTCCTTCCACCCCGACCAGAGAATTCAGAAGTTTGGTGACACTCGCTTCTCTCTCATAAGTGGGGTTGGTCTTCACGGGATGACCAGTCCCTGACCACCACAGTGACCAGGTGGCCAGTCCGGGCTAAAATAATATAATAATCTTATTTGTATAGCACATTTTCAGTCAACTTGCATTGACCCCAAAGTGCTTCACATAATTACATTACATTTTACACACAGGCAAAGGTGGGTGAAGTGTCTTGCCCCAAGGACACAACGACAGTATGCACTCCAAGCGGGATTCGAACCGGCTACCTTCCGATCGCCAGCCGAACACTTAGCCCATTGTGCCATCTGTCGTCCAAGACACTGATGACCCATGATGGAGAGCAGTGTTTCCCAACCTGGGGCCCCCATGGCAAATTTCAGGGGGGGTGGGGGGGGCCACAGAAACATTTTGGGATTTAGGGGGCCACAGGTTCAATGAAGGGAGGGGGGGCACAGAACTACCTCCTAAATTTCAGTTCTAATAAATTTAAATCTATGTAGTTGAAATATTTTTGATGTTTGTGGAATAGAATAAAAGGGAATATTTGTGCAATTAATAGACACTGATATTTTTATGGAAGGCATTATAATATTGAAGTTTTTTTTTTCCGCTAATAATGTCGGGCGGGGCGGGGCACAGAAAAATCCCAAGGGGGCCATGAGCTAAAAAAGATTGGGAACCATTGGTGTAGAGGGTGAGGGGTTGGACAATGGGAACGCAACGGAATGTCAAGTATAAGTGTTAGACTTTATCGCCCACCATGTTTGTGGTGCAGATGTTACTTTGCTCATCTCTGGGTGCGAGTTGTAGCGTGGGCTGGTTCACGTATGTATCGAGCTGTGAACGGCATTGGTCTTTGATCATTGATGTGAGATCTACAATGGAAAGTTTTACTTTAAGGGGCTGTCCCACTTGTGTGATTTTTTTTTTTTTCGGCGACTTGCCAGCACCCTTCATACAGCAATGTTACAAAATTTTGAGATTTAAAAAATCAAGTCTGCAATTTATCCCATCAGATAAAGCATAACAATAAGTTTAATTTGACACCTAATTCACTTTCTCAAGTAATAAAAAAGTTATGGCCATTTTCATACTCGGAAATTAGCATCTTGTTCCCTATTGATTTTCTATGGACTTGACAAAAAAGCTGTGATCGTGGACAGTCAAAAGCCCATAACCTTCTTAAAAATTAAGAGAACTGAATGAAATTTTCAGTTATCATAGATTGAACCATTCTGAAACAAATATAAAATAATCTTACTTGGATGACCTGAAATTAAAGCATATAATTAGTTAGTTACCCAATTGTAGCTAATTTCAAACTTCAATTACTGAATCTAAACATCTATCCATTTCTTAATAAATGATTAACATTTTTAAATAGCCTAAGTGTCCAAATAATATTCACAAATAATTCACAATAAAACATGATTTTTAAATCTCATTTACATCAATTTATAGGCCAAATGGAAGGAATTTAGTGTTCAATTGCTGTAAATTAAAGTCAATTTAAATCGGCTTTCTAGTGGGTTCCTGTGGCACGCGCTGGTTTAGAACATTCACATTGCGCTGGATTTGTGCCCTCAAGTGCCCAGAAAAATACTGCGGGATATAAAGAGCCCAAAATGAACTACTCGCTATAGAAAACTTTATATACAGGGTTCTTAAGAAGCCCCATTTAATGTAAAAATAAGGTACATACCTTTAATTGTTTGCTTTATAAAACCCTGGGGCTGCGAGAGGTTGCGGGTTGAGAGAGTGATTTTTAAACTACTATAACTATTATACAAGGCCATAAAAACTAATAATACCTTTTGCGACGGGGTCTTTCAGCGATTTTCCGTTAATGATTTACTAGGCTGAACATTTTCGATTGCAGCAGCCTAGTAAAAATAGCGTTTTAAACCCGCCCCCTCTAAACAGCGCCAAAATCGCGCACACGGGGTAGGGCAGATGCTCAGCCACGATTCAGGTAGGTTTTGTAACATACCTACTTCATAGTCGACGAAAATATTCACCATGTTGAAAATCCAGCGGTGACCAGAAAAAGGTACGACTCTTTGGGCGACTACTCACGACCATACAGGCGTCTCCCCGCGCAAAAATCGTACACGCAAGCTTGTATGTCCGTCGCCCAAAGAGTCGTACCTTTTTCTGATCGCCGCTGGATTTTCAACATGTTGAACATTTTCGGTGACTATGAAGAGTTCCCGGCAGGTCGGCGAAAAAAAATCACCTAAGTGGGACAGGCCCTTTAGAGATACAGCGTGGAAACAGGCCCTTCGGCCCGCTCAGTCCATGCCAACCCTCAATCACACTAGTTCCATGTTATTCCACTTTCTCATCTACTCCCCTACACACTAGGGGCAATTTACAGAGAATAATTAATGTACCATTACTGGGTGTATGGAACGAGCTGCCGGAGGAGGTTGTTGAGGCTGGGACTATCGCAACGTTTAAGAAACATTTAGACAGTAACATGCAAGGTTTAGACAATAGGTGCAGGAGTAGAGGCAATTTGGCCCTTCGAGCCAGCACCGCCATTCAATGTGATCATGGCTGATCATCCACAATCAGTACCCAGTTCCTGCCTTCTCCCCATATCCCCTGACTCCGCTATCTTTAAGAGCCCTATGTAGCTCTCTCTTGAAAGTATCCAGAGAACCAGCCTCCACCGCCGTCTGAGGCAGAGAATTCCACAGACTCACAACTCTCTCTTTCCTCGTCTCCGTTCTAAATGGCCTACCCCTTATTCTTAAACTGTGTGGCCCCTGGTTCCGGACTCCCCCAACATCGGGAACATGTTTCCTGCCTCTAGCGTGTGGGATATGGGTCAAACACAGGCAGGTGGGACTAGTGTAGCTAGGACGTGTTGGTGGGCGCGGACAAGTTGGGCCGAAGGGCCTGTTTCCAAGCTGAATGACTCTCCCTGACTTTATAAATGTGAATTGTAAGCAAACGTGACAACTATCATGAAACTGGGCACTTTTCGCAAACTTGGTGTGGATCACCTTTCCTTTTGCAAGCATTGTAGCGTGACGTTGGTGCATGCGTCTCCCAGTCAGTGGAACACCAGCCGCCTACTCACATGTCATTGTGACAGATGTGCTTTGTTCATTGACCTTTTCAGTGACAGGAATGGTATTTGTCAGAGGGCTGGAAGTTGGTGATTCCTGGTGAGTTCCACAGGTCACTGGCAACGTGACGCTCGACACAAGGGTGGTGCATAGTCATTGGACAGGTGCAGCGGTAGGGACCCAGGTTCGATCCCGACTACAGATGCTGTCTGTGCGGAGTTTGCATGTTCTCCCCGTGACCCACCTGGGTCTTCAGTTTCCTCCCACACTCCAAAGACGTGCAGATTTATAGGTTCAGTTGCTTTGGTAAAATTGTCCCTAGTGTGTAGGATAGTGCTAGTGTACGGGGTGATCGCTGGTCGGCACTGGCTCGATGGGCCGAAGGGCCTGTTTCCTGGCTCTATCTCCAAAACAAAAGTCCTCAATTAAAACCGCTGTACGTTACGTCTTTGTGGAGTTGGCACGTTTTCCCTGTGACCGCGTGGGTTTGCTCCGGGATCTCTGGTTTCCTCCCACATCCCAAAGATGTGCGTTTTGCAGGTTAATTGGCTTCTGTAAATTGTCCCTAGTGTGTGTGTGTGGACACAGCGTGCTGGAGTAACTCAGCGGATCAGGCAGCATCTGTGGAGAACATGGATAGGTGACGTTTCACAGAGTGCTGGAGTAACTCAGCGGGTCAGGCAGCATCTGTGGAGAACATGGATAGGTGACGTTTCACAGAGTGCTGGAGTAACTCAGCGGGTGCAGCAGCATCTATGGAGCTAAGGAAATAGGCAACGTTTCGGGCCGAAACCCTTCTGGGTTTCGGCCCGAAACGTTGCCTATTTCCAGAAGGGTTTCGGCCCGAAACGTTGCCTATTTCCTTAGCTCCATAGATGCTGCTGCACCATAACTGAGTGGGTCAGGCAGCATCTGTGGAGAACATGGATAGGTGACGTTTCACAGAGTGCTGGAGTAACTCAGCGGGTCAGGCAGCATCTGTGGAGACTATGGGTAGATGCTAGTGTGCTGGTGATCGCTGGTCGGTGTGGACTCGGTGAGCCAAAGGGCCTGTCTCCACCCTAAAGTTGAAAGCTGCTCGGTGCTTCACAATTCTGTGTTGCTGCAAGCCTACTGCAGTTGCATCTTCTCCACAACGTTATCAGACTTCACACAGTGCCCTGGTTGTGGTCTAACCAGTCTTATGCAACCCTCGCTGCTCCAGTCAGCGTGCCACAACCACCAGTCTCCGCTCTTGCCTGTAGCTGTTTATTATCGACAAGGTGAATGATGGGCTTTAGCCCGTTGCCCGGAGCAAGGAACATCTGAAGGAACCGCGCGGGTAGATGCTGGCTGATGCCAAAAATGCTGTTTTTCCGTGAGGCAAATAGGATCAAAAGGCACAACATCATCATCACATGTACAGAGACATGTTTGCATTCTACCCAGGGGAATCAAACCCTGCATTAACAAATGAAAGGAGACACAAAATGCTGGAGTATCTCAGCGGGGCAGGCAGCATCTCTGGGGAAGGAATGGGCAACTTTTCATGTCATTAGACCCATCATGAGATATCAGGTACTGTACCAATGGGGACTGGTCTGTAGCTGTACAACTCTGGGTTACAATACAGCACGGCGGTGCAGCGGGTAGAGCTGCTGCCTCACAGCGCCAGAGACCCGGGTTCAATCCTGACTGTGGGTGCCGTCTGTATGGAGTTTGTGCGTTCTCCACGTGACCTGCGTGGGTTTTCTCCAGGTGCTCAGGTTTCCTCTCGCACTGCAAAACGTGCAGGTTTGTAGGTTAGTTGGCTTGGTGTTCATGTACATTGTGGCTAGGATCGTGTTAGTGCGGGGGTCGCTGGTCGGCACGGACTCGGTGGGCCGAAGGGCCTGTTTCTGCGTCGTATGTCTAAACTACAATACCGGGGCTGTGATGTGTAATATTGGGGTACAGAAGTAGTGTACAATATTGGGGTACAGGAGTAGTGTACAACATTGGGGTACAGGAGTAGTGTACAATATTGGGTACAGGAGTAGTGTACAACATTGGGGTACAGGAGTAGTGTACAACATTGGGGTACAGGAGTAGTGTACAATATTGGGGTACAGGAGCAGTGTACAACATTGGGGTACAGGAGCAGTGTACAACATTGGGGTACAGGAGCAGTGTACAACATTGGGGTACAGGAGCAGTGTACAACATTGGGGTACATTACCGGTGGGGACGGGTCTGTGTGACACTGGGGTACAGTACGGGGTGGCTGTGTAATATTGGGGTTCAGTACGGGGGGGGCTGTGTAATATTGGGGTTCAGTATGGGGGGGGCTGTGTAATATTGGGGTTCAGTACGGGGGGGGCTGTGTAATATTGGGGTTCAGTACGGGGGGGCTGTGTAGTATTGGGGTTCAGTATGGGGGGCTGTGTAATATTGGGGTTCAGTACTGGGGGGGGGGGGCTGTGTAATATTGGGGTTCAGTATGGGGGGGGGGCTGTGTAATACTGGGGTTTCAGTATGGGGGGGGCGTGTAATATTGGGGTTCAGTATGGGGGGGGGTGTAATATTGGGGTTCAGTATGGGGGGGGGCTGTGTAATATTGGGGTTCAGTATGGGGGGGGGGGGGGCTGTGTAATATTGGGGTTCAGTATGGGGGGGGGCTGTGTAATATTGGGTTCAGTATGGGGGAGGCTGTGTAATATTGGGGTTCAGTATGGGGGGGGGGGGTGTGTAATATTGGGGTTCAGTATGGGGGGGGGCTGTGTAATATTGGGGTTCAGTATGGGGGGGGGGCTGTGTAATATTGGGGTTCAGTATGGGGGGCTGTGTAATATTGGGGTTCAGTATGGGGGGGGGGCTGTGTAATATTGGGGTTCAGTATGGGGGGCTGTGTAATATTGGGGTTCAGTATGGGGGGGGGCTGTGTAATATTGGGGTTCAGTATGGGGGGCTGGGGGCTGTGTAATATTGGGGTTCAGTATGGGGGGGGCTGTGTGTAATATTGGGGTTCAGTATGGGGGGGCTGTGTAATATTGGGGTTCAGTACCGGGGGCTGTGTAATATTGGGGTCAGTATGGGGGGGGGCTGTGTAATATTGGGGTACAGTACCGGGGGGGGCTGTGTAATATTGGGGTTCAGTATGGGGGGGGGGGGGGGTGTGTAATATTGGGGTTCAGTATGGGGGGGGGGGCTCTGTGTAATATTGGGGTTCAGTACCGGGGGGTGTAATATGTGGTTCAATATTGTAATATTGGGGTTCAGTATGGGGGGGGGGCTGTGTAATATTGGGGTTCAGTATGGGGGGGGGGGGTGTGTGTAATATTGGGGTTCAGTATCAGTGTGTAATATTGGGGTTCAGTATGGGGGGGGGCTGTGTAATATTGGGGTTCAGTATGGGGGGGGCTGTGTAATATTGGGGTTCAGTATGGGGGGGGGCTGTGTAATATTGGGGTTCAGTATGGGGTTCAGTATGTGTAATATTGGGGTTCAGTATGGGGGGGGGGGCTGTGTAATATTGGGGTTCAGTACGGGGGGGGGGGGGGCTGTAATATTGGGGTTCAGTATGGGGGGGGCTGTGTAATATGGGGTACAGTACGGGGGGGGGGGGCTGTGTAATATTGGGGTTCAGTATGGGGGGGGGGCTGTGTAATATTGGGGTTCAGTACGGGGAGCTGTGTAATATTGGGGTTCAGTACCGGGAGGGCTGTGTAATATTGGGGTACAGTACGCAGGGGCTGTGTAATATTGGGGTACAATACTGTACAGACACCAGCGTTCCCGGGTTGATGTTGCTCCTGTTCTCCCCACAGTTCCCAGAATGCGGTTTCTACGGGATGTACGACAAGATTCTCTTGTTCCGGCACAACATCGAGTGCAACAACATCCTGGAGCTGGTGAGGGCGGAGAGCGACATCCAGGAGGGCGACCTGATCGAGGTGGTCTTGTCCGGTACGACGCGCTGCTGCCTTGTCCGCTGTGTGCTGTGTCCTCTAATCTTGCCTGTGCTCTCTGATTTAGTTCTAACGCTCTCTCTGTTGCTCACAGGGGCGGCGACCTTCGAGGATTTCCGGATACGACCTCACGCTCTCAACGTCCACTCCTACCGCGTGCCGACATTCTGCGACCATTGTGGAGAGATGTTGTTCGGGCTGGTGAGACAGGGTCTCAAGTGTGATGGTACGTAAACGTGTTACAGGAGTTACTCTGGAGAAAGACTCGGCTTGTACTCGCTGGAATTTAGGAGATTGAGGGGGGATCTTATAGAAACTTACAAAATTCTTAAGGGGTTGGACAGGCTAGATGCAGGAAGATTGTTCCCGATGTTGGGGAAGTCCAGAACAAGGGGCCACACACAGTTTAAGGATAAGGGGGAATCTTTTCGGACCGAGATGAGAAGAACTTTTTTCACACACAGAGAGTGGTGAATCTCTGGAATTCTCTGCCACAGAAGGTAGTTGAGGCCACACAGTTCATTGGCTATATTTAAGAGGGAGTTAGATGTGGCCCTTGTGGCTAAAGGAATCAGGGGGTATGGAGAGAAGGCAGGGATGGGATACTAAGTTGGAATCATGATCAGCCATGATCATATTGAATGCTCGAAGGGCTGAATGGCCTACTCCTGCACCTATTGTCTATGTTTCTATGACACAGAGTGCTGGAGTAACTCAGCGGGTGCAGCAGCATCTATGGAGCTAAGGAAATAGGCAACGTTTCGGGCCGAAACCCTTCCGGGTTTCGGCCCGAAACGTTACCTATTTCCAGAAGGGTTTCGGCCCGAAACTTTGCCTATTTCCTTAGCTCCATAGATGCTGCTGTACCATAACTGAGTGGGTCAGGCAGCATCTGTGGAGAACATGGATAGGTGACGTTTCACAGAGTGCTGGAGTAACTCAGCGGGTCAGGCAGCATCTGTGGAGAACATGGATAGGTGACGTTTCAGGTCGAGACCTTTCAGCACACTGGGAATGTGGCACAGTGGTAGAGACCCGGGTTCGATCCTGACTACGGGTGCTGTCTGTACGGAGTTTGCACGTTCTCCCCGTGACCTGCGTGGGTTTTCTCCGGGTGCTCCGGTTTCCTCCCACACTCCAAAGATTTGCAGGTTTGTAGGTGAATTGGCTTGGTGTAAGTGTAAATTGCCCCTAGTGTGTGTGTAGGATAGTGTTAGTGTGTGGGGATCGCTGGTCGGCACGGACTCGGTGGGCCGAAGGGCCTGTTTCCGCTCTGTATCTCTGAGCAGAACTGAGGCAGACTTGTTGACTGTGCTCAGGGGTACCATCTGCTGGCTGAAGTACAGAACAGAACCACCTTTTTTTTATCATAAATGGACTGGGTCTTGAAAAAGAGTCTCAAACCAAAATATCACCTATCCATGTTCTCCACAGATGCTGCCTGACCCGCTGAGTTACTCCAGCACTCTGTGAAACGTCACCTATCCATGTTCTCCACAGATGCTGCCTGACCCGCTGAGTTTCTCCAGCACTCTGTGAAACGTCACCTATCCATTTTCTCCACAGATGCTGCCTGACCCGCTGAGTTACTCCAGCACTCTGTGAAACGTCACCTATCCATGTTCTCTCCACAGATGCTGCCTGACCCACTGAGTTACTCCAGCACTGTGTTCTTGTGTGTTTTACCAGCATCTGCAGTTCCCCCCCCCCCCCCCCACACTTTTTCATTGTTATTGATCCTTAGAGTCATACAGCATGGAAACAGGCCCTTCGGCCCACCTTGCCCATGCTAAAACCACATCCCATCTACACTAGTCTCACCTGCCTGCGTTTGGTCCATATCCCTCCATCCATGTACCTGTCCAAATGTTGTTATTACCTGCCTCAACTACCTGCACGTCTTTGGAGTGTGGGAGGAAACCGGAGCACCCGGAGAAAACCCACGCAGGTTTTTAGTTTTAGAGATACAGCACGGAAACAGGCCCTTCGGCCCACCGAGTCCGTACCGACCAGCGATCCCCGCACACTAACACTATCCTACACACACTGGGGACAATTTACATTTACTCCAAGCCAATTAACCTACAAACCTGCACGTCTTTGGAGTGTGGGAGGAAACCGAAGATCTCGGAGAAAACCCACGGGGAGAACGTGCAAACTCCGTACAGACAGCACCCGTAGTCGGGATCGAACCCGGGTCTCTGGCGCTGTGAGGCAGTAGTAGTATTTAATGCCAGTGTTCCAGATGTGGAGAGTTGTAGGCAAGGCCATGTGTGTGTCAGGGGTTATGGGGAGAAGGCAGGAGAATGGGGTTAGGAGGGAGAGATGGATCAGCCATGATTGAATGGCGGAGTAGACTTGATGGGCCGAATGGCCTAATTCTGCTCCTATCTCTAATGAACATTAACTTGTAGCTTCCACTAATGAATTTTTTTGTCTTTCTTTTTTTTTGTCGTTGCTTTAATCTCCCAAACAGGGTGCGGGCTGAACTACCACAAGAGATGTGCCTTTAGCATTCCCAACAACTGCAGCGGTGCCCGCAAGAGAAGGCTCTCCAACACCTCGCTCTCTGGATCCTTCAACTCAAGATTGTCAGTCACTGATTACCTGACAACATCGAGCGATGGACATTCGGTAACGGCCAGCTTCTCCTTGTCTCCCCTCTCCTCTTCCCATCGCCCTCCCTCCCCCCCCCCCCCCCCCCCCCCCCCCCCCCCCCCCCCCCCCCCCCACCGGCTCAGCATTTATCTTGGCAGCATGTACGTGAATGATAGGAGCAGAAATAAGCCATTCGGCCCATCAAGTCTACTTAAGGCAGAGATAGATAGATTCTTGATTAGTGCAGGTGTCAGGGGTTATGGGGAGAAGGCAGGAGAATGGGGTTAGATCAGCCGTGATAGAATGGCAGAGTAGACTTGAAACATAGAAATTAGGTGCAGGAGTAGAGGCCATTCGGCCCTTCGAGCCTGCACCATTTGCCATTCAATATGATCATGGCTGATCATCCAACTCAGTATCCCGTACCTGCCTTCTCTCCATACCCCCTGATCCCCTTTAGCCACAAGGGCCACATCTAACTCCCTCTTAAATATAGCCAATGAACTGTGTGGCCTCAACTACCCTCTGTGGCAGAGAGTTCCAGAGATTCACCACTCTCTGTGTGAAAAAATTTCTGGGCGAATTCTTGATTAGTGCGGGGTCGGGGGTTATGGGGAGAAGGCAGGAGAATGGGGTTAGGAGGGGAGAGATGGATCAGCCGTGATAGAATGGCGGAGTAGACTTGATGGGCCGAATGGCCTAATTCTGCTCCTATCACATATGACGGTGAGATAAGAACGTGGGTTCAGCGACTCTGTCAATAAAGCTCTTGTATCTTGTCTTCCCCCCCCCCCCCCCCCTCCCCCATCTCTCTCCCCCCCCTTTCCTGTCTCCCCCCCCCCCCCCCCCCCCCTGTCTCCCCCCCCGCTGTTGCGAATGCAGAGGAACCTGACGGAGATGTTGTCCGCTAGACGGGCGACACTGGGCACGCACGTGGGTCGACCCATCGAACTGGACAAGATGTTCCTGAGCAAGGTCAAAGTGCCGCACACGTTTGCCGTTCACTCCTACACTCGCCCCACCGTGTGTCAGTACTGCAAGAAGCTGCTCAAGGGGCTGTTCCGTCAAGGCCTGCAGTGCAAGGGTGAGTGGCCTCACCCCGAAACCCCACACACCGTCTGTGGGCGAATGGACATCACCCCAAAACGCACACACACACACACACCTTCTACCGCTGCACCATCGAGAGCATCCTTACCAACTGCATCACAGTATGGTATGGCAACTGCTCCGTCTCCGACCGGAAGGCATTGCAGAGAGTGGTGAAAATTGCCCAACGCATCACCGGTTCCTCGCTCCCCTCCGTTGAGTCTGTCCAAAGCAAGCGCTGTCTGCGGAGGGCGCTCAGCATCGCCAAGGACTGCTCTCACCCCAACCATGGACTGTTTACCCTCCTACCATCCGGGAGGCGCTACAGGTCTCTCCCGTTGCCGAACCAGCAGGTCGAGGAACAGCTTCTTTCCGGCGGCTGTCACTCTACTCAACAACGTACCTCGGTGACTGCCAATCACCACCCCCCCCCCCCCCCCCGGACACTTATTATTTTTTTTAATTCAAATCGTTTGCTATGTCGCTCTTCAAGGGAGATGCTAAATGCATTTCGTTGTCTCTGTACTGTACACTGACAATGACAATTAAAATTGAATCTGAATCTGAATCTGACACACACACCTTCCACGAGAACAGCACCTCATATTTCGTTTGGGTAGTTTGCACCCTGGCAGATGAACATTAACTTTTCTGATTTCACATAGTCTTTCCCCCCCTCTCTCCATCCCCTCCCCCTTCCCAGTTCTCTCACTGTCTCCGACTACATTCTATCTCTTACCAGCCCACTCCCCCGACATCAGCCTGAAGAAGGGTCTCCACCCGAAACGTCACCATTCCTTCTCTCCAGAGATGCTGCCTGTCCCGCTGAGTTACTCCAGCATTTTGTGTCTCCCTTCCATTGACTCCATCTACACCTCACGCTGCCTCGGCAAGGCCAGCAGCATCATCAAGGACCAGTCTCACCCCCGACCACTCCCTCTTCTCCCCTCTCCCTTCAGGCAAGAGGTACAGAAGTGTGAAAACCAACGCACACACACCTCCAGATTCAGGGACAGTTTCTTCCCAGCTGTTATCAGGCAACTGAACCACCCTACCACAACCAGAGAGCTGTGCTGAACTACTATCTACCTCATTGGTGACCCTTGGACTATCCTTGATCGGACTTTGCTGGCTTCACCTTGCACTAAACGTTATTCCCTTATCATGTATCTGTACACTGTGGACGGCTCGATTGTAATCATGTATTGTCTTTCCGCTGACTGGTTAGCACGCAACAAAAGCTTTTCCCTGTCCCTTGTTACACGTGACAATATATTGAACGCTAGAGGGCCTGTCTCACTTTGGCGTCAATTTGCACGACACGCAGTAGGTGTGCGAAGATTTTGTGAATCCCAAAATCCTGGGACACCGCGTGTAACCGCGCGCCACTGCACACGCCACCACGTCTCTCCACACGCCATGCGTACCGTAATTCACGGCGCGCACATGACGCGTAAAAAATGTCGCGTAAATGACGAGCAAATAACGCCCAAGTGGGACAGTCCCTTAACTAACACGGTGTTCACTCCACCGCTGAAGTGGTGTTTTGCCTGACCCTTCTCGGGCGAGTTGTAACCGAGTTGTGTTTCTGCTTTTCCTCGGTCCAGATTGTAAATTCAACTGTCACAAGCGATGTGTGGAGAAAGTCCCCAACGACTGCTTGGGCGAATGCAGCAGCAACAATGGAGGTAAGTCGTGGCAGAGGGTAGTTCTGCTGTAACCCATGTTCCCGTGCGTGTGTGTGTGTGTGGAGTTTTACAGAGACGCCCTTCGAGCCAGCACCGCCATTCAATACGATCATGGCAGATCATCCACAATCAGTACCCCATCCCTGCTTTCTCCCCATATCCCTCGATTCTGTTAGCCCCAAGAGCTAAATCTGACTCCCTCTTGAAAACATCCAGTGTATTGGCCTCCGCTGCCTTCTGTGGCAGAGAATTCCACAGATTCACAACTCTCTGGGTGGAAACGTTTTTCTTCATTTCAGTCTTATACGTCCGATCCCTTATTCTTAAACTGTGTGTGACCCCTGGTTCTGGACTCGCATTCTCTCTGTGACCATGTGAGTTTCCTCCCACTTTCCTAAGACGTGCGGGTTTGCAGGTTAATTGGCTTCTGTAGATGGCCCGCTAGTGTGTCAGGAGTGGACGTGGAGGTGCATCTTTGGAACTGCAGAGCTGTGGTCACTGTAGGTGCTGGTTTACACCAAAGATAGACAAAATGCTGGAGTAACTCAATGGATTGATTAGTACAGGTGTCAGGAGTTATGGGGAGAAGGCAGGAGAATGGGGTTGAGAGAGAAAGATAGATCAGCCACTATTAAAGGGTGGAATAGACTTGATGGGCCGAATGGCTCCTGGAACTTACTAGTCGGGCAGCATCTCTGGAGAAAATGGATGGGTGATATTTCAGATAGAGAGACTCATCTTCAGTCTGAAGGGTCTCGACCCAAAAGGTCATCTATCCATGTTCTCCACAGATGCTGCCTGACCCGCTGAGTTACTCCAGCACTCTGATGCTGCCTGACCCGCTGAGTTACTCCAGCACTCTGTGAAACGTCACCTATCCATGTTCTCCACAGATGCTGCCTGACCCACTCAGTTATGGTGCAGCAGCATCTATGGAGCTAAAGAAATAGGCAACGTTTCGGACCGAAATCCTTCTGGAAATAGGCAACGTTTCGGCTCAAAACGTTGCCTATTTCCTTAGCTCCATAGATGCTGCTGCACCCACTGAGTTACTCCAGCACTCTGTGAAACGTCACCTATCCATGTTCTCCACAGATGCTGCCTGACCCACTGAGTTACTCCAGCACTCTGTGAAACGTCACCTATCCATGTTCTCCACAGATGCTGCCTGACCCGCTGAGTTACTCCAGCACTCTGTACCTGTCTTTGGGGTGATGCAGCACATGCAGTTCCTTCCTACACATGGTCTCAGCCCGTGTCTCTGTTGCAGATCTGCTGAACCCGGGCCTTGATGCTGATATCAACATGGAGGATGCAAGTGACTACGGAGACATGGACAAGACCCTCACTCCAGAAGATTCCGACGAGGCCCCCATGTCCTGCAGCATCTCCGAGAACGGGTTCCCGGGAGAGGACGGCCCCACCAGAGTGCCCAGGTAACGGGTTCAAAGGGCAGGGGGTGGGGGGTCACAAGGTCAAACGTCCACAGGAGCAGAATTAGCCCATCAAGTCTACGCCGCCATTAAATCATCTCTCCCTCCGAACCCCATTCTCCTGCCTACTCCCCATTACACCAGAGGCCAGTTCATTGGCTATATTTAAGAGGGAGTTAGATGTGGCCCTTGTGGCTAAGGGGATCAGGGGGTATGGAGAGAAGGCAGGTACGGGATACTGAGTTGGGGAAGTCCAGGACAAGGGGTCACAGCTTAAGGATAAGGGGGAAATCCTTTAAAACCGAGATGATGAGAGAACTTTTTTCACACAGAGAGTGGGTTAATCTCTGGAACTCTCTGCCGCAGAGGGTAGTCGAGGCCCACAGTTCATTGGCTATATTTAAGAGGGAGTTAGATGTGGCCCTTGTGGCTAAAGGGATCAGGGGGTATGGAGAGAAGGCAGGTACGGGATACTGAGTTGGATGATCAGCCACGATCATATTGAATGGCGAATGGTGCAGGCTCGAAGGGCCGAATGGCCTCTACTCCTGCACCTAATTTCTATGTTTCTATCACCCGCACTGATCAAGAATCTATCTATCTCTGCATTCAAAATATCCACTGACTTGTGGCCTCCACCGCCGTCTGTGTGGCAAAGAATTCCACAGATTCACCACCCTCTGGATAAAGAAATTCCTCCTCATCTCCTTTCTAAAGGAACGTCCTTTAATTCTGAGGCTGTGCCCTCTGTTCCTAGACTCTCCCACTAGTGGAAACATCCTCTCCACATCCACTCTATCCAGGCCTTTCACCATTCGGTAAGTTTCAATGAGATCACCCCTCCACTCATCCTTCTAAACTCCAGTGAGGTGGGGGATAGGAGGAGGGTGATGGGTAGAAGGTCCTGAGCTCCCATCTACTTCACTGGAGCCACTTGGACTATCCTTAATCGGACTTTTACCTTGCAAATGTTACTCCCTTTATCATGTATCTGTATTATGGGTCTTTCCTCTAACTAATTAGCACACAGAAGCTTCCCTCTGTACCTTGTTACAAGTGACAATAAACTTCAACATGAGTTCTGAAGAAGGGTCCCGTCTCGAAACATCACCTATCCATTTTGCTTAAACTGAGCTGGTCAGTGTGGACTCGGTGGGCCAAAGGTCCTGTTTCCACGCTGTGTTTCTAAAACCAGGGGTGGGCAGCCTTGTTCTGCATAGGGGCCGGGACGTTAGACAGGTGCACGGATAGGACGGGTTTGGAGGGATAAGGGCCAAACGCAGGTAGGTGGGACCAGTGTAGCTGGGGCAAGTTGGGCCGAAGTGTCTTGTTCCATGCGATGCGACTCTGTGTGACTTTAGTTGGTCCGAAGAACCCGTTTTCATGTTGTATAATTCTATAAATCTCTGAAAGGTTTTTTTTTTTTGTTTTTCCCCCCCCCCAAAAAAAACTGAGGGGAAATTAGTGTTTATATGTCACCGTGACTCACTCAACATCTTGTAATTTCTCTCTCTCCTCCTCTCCCTTCTCTCGGCGTTAGTGACCCCATGGCCTCCAACATTCCACTGATGCGAGTGGTGCAGTCGGTGAAGCAGACCAAGCGCAGGTCCAGTCTGACGGTCAAGGAGGGCTGGCTCGTCCACTACAGTAACCGAGACGCTCTGGTAATGAACTGTCTTTGTCCGTCACGGTGGTGCAGCGGGTAGAGCTGCTGCCTCGTAGAGCCAGAGACCCGGGTTCGATCCTGACCCTGTACGGATTTGGCATGTTCTCCCCACTTCCCCCCCCCACGCTCCAAAGACAAGTCAAGGTCAAGTCAAGTCAAGTTTATTTGTCACATACACATACGAGACGTGCAGTGAAATGAAAGTGGCAATGCTCGCGGACTTTTGTGCAAAAGACAAACAACAAAACAACCAAACAAATTATAAACACAATCATAACACACATATTCTTTTACATAATAAATAATAGAAGGAAAAACGTTCTGTAGAGTTAGTCCCTGGTGAGAAAGGCGTTTACAGTCCGAATTGCCTCTGGGAAGAAACTCCTTCTCAACCTCTCCGTTCTCACCGCATGGCAACGGAGGCGTTTGCCTGACCGTAGCAGCTGGAACAGTCCGTTGCAGGGGTGGAAGAGGTCTCTCATGATTTTTATTTGCTCTGGAGTTGCACCTCCTGTTGTATAGTTCCTGCAGGGGGGTGAGTGAAGTTCCCATAGTGCGTTCGTTGACCTCTGGACATTGTCCTGTGTGCATTGGCTGTGAAATTGGGATGGCTGGTTGGCACGGATCTGATGGACCAAAGTTCCTGTTTCCACAATGTATCTCTAATCTAAGAGGTGGCACAGTGGTGTAGAGGTAGAGCTGCTGCCTCACACAGAGACCCGGGTTCCATCCCGACTACGGGCGCTGTCTGTACGGAGTTTGCACGTTCTCCCCGTGACCTGCGTGGGTTTTCTCCAAAATCTTCGGTTTCCTCCCACACTCCACAAAGACGTACTGTGCAGGTTTGTATGTGAGTTGGCTTGGTGTATGTGTAAATTGTCCCTTGTGTGTGTAGTGTTGGTGTGTGTGGATCGCTGGTCGGCACGGGCCAGATGGGCCGAAGGGCCTGTTTCCACAATGTGTCTCTAATCTAAGCTAAACCCCTCCCGTTACAGAGGAAAAGACATTACTGGAGGCTGGACTGCAAGTGTATCACCCTCTTCCACAATGACACCGGCAACAAATACTACAAGGTAAGCTGGACATTGAATGGACGTGGCTACTGAAATGGCCAGTGGACTTCTAGTTTATATTGTCGCTGTTATTAACAGCATCATCATCAAGGACCAGTCTCACACCCCGGCCACTCCCTCTTCTCCCCTCTCCCATCAGGCAAAAGGTACAGAAGTGTGAAAACAAACGCACACCTCCAGATTCAGGGACAGTTTCTTCCCGGCTGTTATAGACAATAGAAAATAGGTGCAGGAGGAGGCCATTCGGCCCTTCGAGCCAGCACTGCCATTCATTGTGATCATGTCTGATCGTCCCCAATCAATAACCCATGCCTGCCTTCTCCCCATATCCCTTGACTCCACTAACCCCTAGAGCTCTATCTAACTCTCTCTTAAATCCATCCAGTGATTTGGCCTCCACTGTGCCCTCTGTGACAGGGAATTCCACAAATCCACAACTCTCTGGGTGGAAAAAGTTGTTTTCTCACCTCAGTCTTAAATGACCTCCCCTTTATTCTAAGACTGTGTGTGGCCCCTGGTTCTGGACTCGCCCAACATTGGGAACATTTTTCCTGCATCTAGCTTGTCAAGTCCTTTGATAATGTTATGTGTTTCTATAAGATCCCCCCCCCTCATCCTGCTAAACTGCAGGGTAGGATAGAGAGGGATCTTTGCTCCATATCTCTGTGGCCCATGTAGAAGAATCTCCAGCTGGCATCTCTCCGGGGTATTTGAGGGAGCTGTACGCTATTTCTCCCAGGGTATTGATGAGCCATGAACCTTCTTGGTTGAACGAGAGTCTTTCCCGACGCTCCAAGATTCAAGAGTGTCCTAGATGGGACAATGAAATTCTTGCTTTGCTTCAGCACCACAGAACATAGTAGGCATGAATACAGAACAGATCAGTGTGTCCATATACCATTGTGTAAAAATATACACACATCAATAAATAAAACATGGAAAGTGCAAATAAACAGATAATGGGCTCTATTATCCGTTTGCGGAGCTCGGTTGATCCGCGGGATTGACTTGCCATCGCCCGGTGGGGTAACAACATCGGAAGCATGGATCGCCTCAGCGCAGAGGGAGAATAGGGGGGAAGAGACAGTGACTTTAAGACTTTTGGCTCCATCACAGTGAGGAGGTGCCGGGTGAACTCACTTAGAAACATAGAAATTAGGTGCAGTTGTAGAGGCCATTCGGCCCTTCGAGCCTGCACCATTCGCCATTCAATATGATCATGGCTGATCATCCAACTCAGTATCCCGTACCTGCCTTCTCTCCATACCCTCTGATCCCTTTAGCCACAAGGGCCACATCTAACTCCCTCTTAAATATAGCCAATGAACTGTGTGGCCTCAACTACCCTCTGTGGCAGAGAGTTCCAGAGATTCACCACTCTCTGTGTGAAAAAAGTTCTTCTCATCTCGGTTTTAAAGGATTTCCCCCCTTATCCTTAAGCTGTGACCCCTTGTCCTGGACTTCCCCAACATCGGGAACAATCTTCCTGCATCTAGCCTGTCCAGCCCCTTAAGAATTTTGTAAGTTTCTATAAGATCCCCTCTCAATCTCCTAAATTCTAGAGAGTATAAACCAAGTCTATCCAGTCTTTCTTCATAAGACAGCCCTGACATCCCAGGAATCAGTCTGGTGAACCGTCTCTGTGGTGGATGCTAAATTTGTGTTTATTGTGTGTATTGTTTATTATTATATGTATGAGTGCTGGCAACGAAATGACAAATAAAGGAATCTAATCTAATCAATGGTTACACAAAAAAGCTGGAGAAACTCTGCGGGTGCAGCAGCATCTATGGAGCGAAGGAAATAGGTAACGTTTCGGGCCGAAACCCTTCCGGGTTTCGGCCCGAAACGTTGCCTATTTCCAGAAGGGTTTCGGCCCGAAACGTTGCCTATTTCCTTCGCTCCATAGATGCTGCTGCACCCGCAGAGTTTCTCCAGCTTTTTTGTGTAACCTTCGATTCTCCAGCATCTGCAGTTCCCTCTTAAACACTAATCTAATCAATGTTGGGAGTTTTGTTTGAGTTGAGTACAATAGCCTGATGGCTGTTTTCTCCCCCTGGGCAGGAGATCCCTCTGTCGGAGGTGCTGGCCGTGGAACCAGCGGACGAGGGGGTGTCTATGGCAACTGGGGGCAACCCGCCCTGCTTCGAGATACGCACAGGCAACGTGGTCTACTTTGTGGGGGAGAGGTTGCCCTCGTCGCCACTGCCCAGTCCCATCGGCACGGCCAGCAGCGTGGACGATACCAAGGCCTGGGAAATCGCCGTACGTCAGGCCCTGAAACCGGTCATCTTCCAAGACACTGCCAACACCCAGGGTCTAACACCCCGCAGTAAGCCTCGCTCGCCCCTCCTCACCACCTAGCGGCACCACCCCAAACAAGCAAGCAGAGCAGAGAGAGTACAGAGGAGATTTACTAGAATGTTGCCTGGGTTTCAGCAACTAAGTTACAGAGAAAGGTTGAACAAGTTAGGGGTTTATTCTTTGGAGCGCAGAAGGTTAAGGGGGGACTTGATAGAGGTTTTTAAAATGATGAGAGGGATAGACAGAGTTGACGTGGACAAGCTTTTCCCACTGAGAGTAGGGAAGATTCAAACAAGAGGTTCAGACATGACTTGAGAATTAAGGGAATGAAGTTTAGGGGTAACATGAGGGGGAACTTCTTTACTCAGAGAGTGGTGGCTGTGTGGAATGAGCTTCCAGTGAAGGTGGTGGAGGCAGGTTCGTTTTTATCATTTAAAAATAAATTGGATAGTTATATGGACGGGAAGGGAATGGAGGGTTATGGTATGAGTGCAGGTAGATGGGACTAGGGGAGAATAAGTGTTCGGCACGGACTAGAAGGGTCGAGATGGCCTGTTTCCGTGCTGTAATTGTTATATGGTTGTATGGTTAAGCAGCTGGGCTCGTACACTCTGGAGTTTAGAAGGATGAGCGGGGATCTCATTGAAACGCATAAGATTGTTCAGAGCTTGGACACGCTAGAGGCAGGAAACGTGCTCCTGATGTTGGGGGAGTCCAGAACCAGGGCACACACACACACACACACACACACACACACACACACACACACACACACACACACACACACACACACACACACACACACACACACACACACACACACACACCACACACACACACACACACACCACACACACACACACACACACACACACACACACACACACACACACACACACACACACACACCACACACACACACACACACACACACACACACACACACACACACACACACACACACACACACACACACACACACTTTAAGAATAAGGGGTCTGCAATCGAGATTGACTCTGACTCTAAAAGCTGGAGTAACTCAGCGGGACAGGCAGCGTCTCTGGAGAGAAGGAATGGGTGACGTTTCGGGTCGAGACCCTTCTTCAGACTGAGTCAGAGGAGAGGGAGATACAGAGATAAGGAAGGGTAAGGTGTGAAAACTAGAGATCAAAGGGGATGAAGATCAAGGAAAATGTAGACCGGATTATCGTTGGCGAGGGGGGGATGTAAGATTTAAGGGGGGGGACAGTCTGGCTGGTTGGAGAACTAGGGTGGGGGAGGGATGGAGAGAGAGGGAAAGCAAGGGTTGGAGAAATCAGTATTCGTATGGCAAGGTGTATCTCTTTGTGACAATGTTTTTTTAATTGTTACAGGGCAAGCTTCAATCAACTTCTCCGTGGTCAACAGCCAGATTCAGGAGGACGTGGTGAGTGTCAGTGTCAGACATGTTCATACGTGACCATGGTATGATCTCGCCAGGAGTGGCTGGAGCTACCATGGCCTATGTTTCTATGAGAGGGCATTGCCTTGGATCTCATTGAAATTTCTGGACAGGGATAGGAACACAGAAAACAGATGCAGGAGTCGGCCATTCGGCCCTTCGAGCCAGCACCGCCATTCAATATCATCATGGCTGATCATCCAAAATCAGTACCCCGTTCCTGCTTTCTCCACATATCCCTTGATTCCATTAGCCCCAAGAGCTAAATCTAACTCTTTGGGATACTGAGTTCAGGGATACCAAGTTGGATGATCAGCCATGAATGGTGGTGCAGGCTCGAAGGGCCGAATGGCCTCTACTCCTGCACCTAATTTCTATGTTTCTAACTCTCTCTTGAAAACATCCAGTGAATCGGCCTCCACTGCCTTCAGTGGCGGAGAATTCCACAGATTCACAACTCTCTGGGTGAAAATGTCTTTTCCTCATCTCAGTCCTAAATGGCCTTATTCTTAAACTGTGTGTGACCCCTAGTCTGGACTCCCCCAACATGGTGAACATTTTCCCTGCATCTAGCCTGACCAATCCCTTAAGAATTGTATATGTTTCTACTATATATAAGACCACCTCTCATCCTTGTAAATTCCAGTGAATACAAGCCCAGGCGACCCATACGTTTTGGTGCGGACATTATTCCCAATTAAACAAGGTGCTTCCCACAACTGGAGCGTGTGGACACTCTGTATCCAACCCTTACTGTCCCGGCCTTTTTATTTGATTATACAAATACTTCTATTTGGCCCGAAACGTTGCCCATTTCCTTCGCTCCATAGATGCTGTTGCACCCACTGAGTTTCCCCAGCATTTTTGTCTACCTTAGATTTTCCAGCATCTGCAGTTCCTTCTGAAACCTCTCTGTGATGTATCGTATCTCAGGCCCCTCTCTCTACTTCTCTGTCTCTCACTCCAGGACATTGCCACGGTCTACCAGATCTTTGCAGATGATGTTCTGGGATCAGGACAGTTTGGAATAGTTTATGGAGGTGAGTATATCTTCAGCTGGTATCTGAACGACTCCGAGGCTCATTTGGAGCCAGTTTGTCTGTTGCTAATTTTGCTCCACAGTTCAGGAACGTCCACTCACTCGTATGATGACTGCTCTGGATTTTAATTCCATCCAATCCTCCCTTCCGTCGCCTCCATCTACACCTCATGCTGCCTCACCAAGGCCAGCAGCATCATCAAGGACCAGTCTCACCCCCGGCCACTCCCTCTTCTCCCCTCTCCCATCGGGCAAGAGGTACAGAAGTGTGAAAACAAACGCACACCTCCAGATTCAGAGACAGTTTCTTCCCGGCTGTTATCAGGCAACTGAACCATCCAACCACAACCAGAGAGCAGTGCTGAACTACTATCTACCTCATTGGTGACCCTCGGACTATCCTTGATTGGACTTTGCTGGCTTTACCTTGCACTAAACATTATTCCCTTATCATGTATCTGTACAGTGTGGACGGCACGATTGTAATCATGTATTGTCTTTCCACTAACTGGTCCAACAGCTATTTTGCAGGTCGTGGTGCAATTAGCAAGACTTTTCCAGCCTCCATTACTCTGTGATGCCCCCTGCAATTTCTCTACACATCTTGCGTCCAATATTTAAGGTCTCTAGTTGGATGGGTCTTCCAAAGGGCTAGCATGGGCTGGATGGTCTGAGTGGCCTCCCTGTGGTGTTTAATGGTGACTCCTTGCTCTTGGTTTGCAGGCAAGCACCGAGCCACCAGCCGAGATGTGGCCATCAAGGTGATCGACAAGTTGAGGTTCCCGACCAAACAGGAGAGTCAACTACGCAATGAGGTGGCCATACTCCAGGTGAGAGGCGGGCATGGTCTCTGTGTATCTCCCCCCTCTGTGGTTTACCCCCCCATTCCTTCACTCACTCACCCCCCTCTCCTCTCCTCTCCTCTCCGTGTCTCCAGGGGCTGCGGCACTCAGGGGTGGTGAACCTGGAGTGTATGTTCGAGACACCGGAGAAGGTGTTTGTGGTGATGGAGAAGTTGCACGGTGACATGTTGGAGATGATCCTGTCCAGCGAGAAGGGACGGCTGCCTGAACGCATCACCAAGTTCATGATCACCCAGGTAACCCCGCGCGCAGGCCCTTCGGCCCAACTCCCCCATGCTAACCCACCCACGTGCCCCATCTACACCAGTCCCACTTGGCTCATAGCCCTCTCAACCATTCCTATCCATGTACATATGGTCATACCACAGGGAAAATGGTCCTTCAAATGGCCCTTCGGCCCAACTCCCCCATGCTAACCCACCCACGTGCCCCATCTACACCAGTCCCACTTGGCTCATAGCCCTCTCAACCATTCCTATCCATGTACATATGGTCATACCACAGGGAAAATGGCCCTTCAAATGGCCCTTTGGCCCAACTCTCCCATGCTAACCCACCCACATGCCCCATCTACACCAGTCCCACTTAGCCCATAGCCCTCTCAACCATTCCTATCCATGTACATATGGTCATACCACAGGGGAAATGGCCCTTCGGCCCAACTCTCCCATACTGACCAACGTGCCCCACAGCCTCTGAATTAAAGGACGTTCCTTTAGGAAGGAGATGAGGAGGAATTTCTTTAGTCAGAGGGTGGTGAATGTATCTCAGTCTCACAGTAAAAGGAGCTGCTCTCTGTCTCCATCAAGTGGAATTGCAACTCCTTGTTCATAAGTGATAGGAACAGAAATAGGCCATTCGGCCCATCAGGTCTACGCCAACATTCAATTATGGCTGGACGTAAAAGCTGGAGTAACTCAGCGGGACAGGCAGTATCTCTGGAGAAAAGGAATGGGTAACATTTCGGGTCGAGACCCTTCTTCTTGCACATTCAACCATGGCTGATCTACCTCTCCCTCCTAACCCCATTCTCCTGCGTCTATAACTCTGTCAGCGCCCTCGATGTGGCGACTAATCGCGTGCCTTGCGTACGCAAGCGAAGAATATCACCGCCAGTTGTCACAGCTTCCGATATTATTTTCATCCATGAACCTGCCTGGTTGTTTGTTGTTGCGTTGCGTTGCGTCTCCGTACGTTCTCTGTTTGTGCCGCGGCCGGTTCTTGAAGCGGCGACTCCTCTCGTTTGCACAGATCCTGGTCGCTCTCCGCCACCTCCACTTCAAGAACGTCGTGCACTGTGACCTGAAGCCGGAGAACGTACTCCTGGCGTCTGCTGAACCTTTCCCTCAGGTGGGTGACTATCCCCACCCCCACCCCTGGGACCACTCACCCCCAACCCCCAACATCATATTATCTAAATGGTGGCCGATTGGGAAAGGGGAGATGCAGCGAGACCTGGGTGTCATGGTACACCAGTCATTGAAGGTAGGCATGTAGGTGCAGCAGGCAGTAAAGAAAGCCAATGGTATGTTAGCTTTCATTGCAAAAGGATTTGAGTATAGGAGCAGGGAGGTTCTACCTGCAGTTGTACAGGGTCTTGGTGAGACCACACCTGGAGTATTGCGTACAGTTTTGGTCTCCAAATCTGAGGAAGGACATTATTGCCATAGAGGGAGTGCAGAGACGGTTCACCAGACTGATTCCTGGGATGTCAGGACTGTCTTATGAGAAAGACTGGATAGACTTGGTTTATACTCTCTAGAATTTAGGAGATTGAGAGGGGATCTTATAGAAACTTACAAAATTCTTAAGGGGTTGGACAGGCTAGATGCAGGAAGATTGTTCCCGATGTTGGGGAAGTCCAGGACAAGGGGTCACAGCTTGAGGATAAGGGGGAAATCCTTTAAAACCGAGATGAGAAGAACTTTTTTCACGCAGAGAGTGGTGAATCTCTGGAACTCTCTGCCACAGAGGGTAGTTGAGGCCACACAGTTCATTGGCTATATTTAAGAGGGAGTTAGATGTGGCCCTTGTGGCTAAGGGGATCAGGGGGTATGGAGAGAAGGCAGGTACGGGATACTGAGTTGGATGATCAGCCATGATCATATTGAATGGCGGTGCAGGCTCGAAGGGCCGAATGGCCTCTACTCCTGCACCTAATTTCTATGTTTCTATGTTTCTATCCTCACCCCCTACCCTCAGACTAGAGTCAGTGGAAAGGGAAATAGACGGCAATAGAACAAATGAATGAACCATTTGCAAAAAAAAGTAACAATGATAAAGGAAACTGGCCGTTGTTCGCTGTTTGCTGGGTGAGAACGAGAAGCTGGTGCAACTTGGGTGGGGGAGGGATGGAGAGAGAGGGAATGCAGGGGTTACTTGAAGTTAAAGAAATCAATATTCATACCACTGGGGTGTAAGCTGCCCAAGCGAAATATGAGATGCTGGTCCTTCAGTTTGCGTTTGGTTTCACTCTGACAATGGAGGAGACCCAGGACAGAGAGGTCAGTGTAGGAATGGGATGGTGAATTAAAGTGTTTGGCAACAGGGAGATCAGGTAGATCCAGGTGAGCTGAGAGAAGGTGTTCGGCAAAACGATGGCCCAGTCTGCGTTTGGTCTCGTCGATGTACGAGTCCCACATCCTGTACACCGGATACAGTCGATGAGATTGGAGGAGGTGCAAGTGAATCTCTGCAGAACCTAAAGTTACTCCCAACATTTTGTGTCTCTCTTCAGTTTAAACCAGCGCCTGCAGTTCCCTCTTCCACCAACAGAGGGGGAACGGCTCCACTAAAACTGTTTAATATTATTCAGCAGGTCCAGGTTTTAGTTTTAAATCTCAGACAAGGTTGTTAATTAGTCTGTTTCTGTCCACTCCCTCCCTCCGCCTCCTCCTACCCCCTCCCATGGTTGTGTCTTCTCACTCCTTCATGCGCTCTCTGTCTCTCTCTGTCTCTCTCTCTCTGCCCCTCTCTGCCCCTCTCTGCCCCTCTCTGCCCCTCTCTGCCCCTCTCTCTGCCCCTCTCTGCCCCTCTGCCCCTCTCTCTCCTCTGCCCCTCTCTCTGCCCCCTCTCTCTCTGCCCCTCTCTCTCCCCCTCTCTCTCTGCCCCCTCTCTCTCCTGTCTCTCTCCACATCTCTCTCCTCCTCTCTCTCCCCCCTTCTCTCTCTCTCTCTCACTCTCTCTCTCCCTCTCCCTCCTCCCCCTCTCTCTCTGCCCCTCTCTCTCTCTCTCCTCTCTCTCTCTCTCTCTCTCTCTCCCTCTCTCTCTCTCTCTCCCCTCTCTCTGTCTCTCTCCCCTCTCACTGTCTCTCTCTCTCTGCCCCTCTCTCTCTCCCCTCTCTCCCCCTCTCTCTCTGCCCCTCTCCCCTCTCTCTCTGCCCCTCTCTCTGCCCCTCTCCTCTGCCCCCTCTCTCTGCCCCTCTCTCTCTGCCTGCCTCCTCTCTGCCCCTCTCTCTGCCCCTCCCTCCCTCTCTGCCCCTCTCCCTCTCTGCCCCTCTCTCTCTCTGCCCCTCTCTCCTCTCTGCCCCTCTCTCCTCTCTGCCCCTCCCATCTCTGCCCCTCCCTCTCCCCCCCTCTCTCTCTGCCCCTCCCTCCTCTCTCTGCCCCTCCCTCCTGCCCCCTCTCTCCCCCCTCCCTCTCTCCTTCCTCCCTCTCTGCCTCCTCCCTCTCTCTCTCTCCCTCTCTGAACCCCCTCTCTGCCCCTCCTTCTCTCCCCTCTCTGCCCCCCCCTCTCTCCCATCTCGCCCCCCCCCTCTCTCTCCTGGCCCCCCCCCCCTCTCTCCCCCCCCTCTCTCTGCCCCCCCCTCCTCTCTCTCCCCCCCTCTCTCTCTGCCCCCCCCTCCTCTGCCCCCCTCTCTCTCTCCCCCCTCTCTCTCCCCCCCCCTCTCCCCCCCCCTCTCCCCCCCCCCTCTCCCCCCCTCTCCTCCCCCCCCCCCCCTCTCCCCCCCCCCCCTCTCCCCCCCTCCCCCTCCCCCCCCTCCCCCCCCCCCTCCCCCCCCCCCCCTCTCCCCCCCCCCCTCTCCCTCCCCTCCCTCCCCCCCCCCCCCCCCCCCCCCCCTCTCCCCCCCCCCCTCCCTCTCCCCCTCTCTCTCCCCCCCCCCCCCCCCCCTCCCTCCCCCCCCCCCCTCCCTCCCCCTCTCCCCCCCCCTCTCCCCCCCCCCCCCCCCCCCCCTCCCCCTCTCCCCCCCCCCCCCCCCCCCCCCCCCTCCCCCCCCCCCCTCCCCCTCCCCCCCCCCCTCCCCCCCCCTCCCCCCCCCCTCCCCCCCCCCCCCTCCCTCTCTCCCCCCCCCCCCTCCTCCCCCCCCCCTCCCCCCCCCCCCCCTCTCCCCCCCCCCCTCTCCCCCCCCCCCCCCCCCCCCCCTCCCCCCCCCCCCCCCCCCCCCCCTCTCCCCCCCCCCCCTCCCCCCCCCCCTCCCCCCCCCCCCCCCCCCCCCCCCCCTCCCCCTCCCCCCCTCCCCCCCCCCTCCCCCCCTCCCCCCCCCCCTCCCCCCCCCTCTCCCCCCCCCCCCCTCTCTGCCCTCTCTGGGGCCCCCCTCTCTCTCTGCCCCACAGGTGAAGCTGTGTGATTTTGGTTTTGCACGCATCATTGGTGAGAAGTCGTTCCGTCGGTCAGTAGTGGGCACGCCAGCGTACCTGGCCCCGGAGGTTCTGCTGAACAAGGGCTACAACCGTTCGCTGGACATGTGGTCAGTCGGGGTGATCATGTACGTCAGCCTGAGCGGCACCTTCCCCTTCAACGAGGACGAGGACATCAACGACCAGATCCAGAACGCAGCCTTCATGTATCCCCCCAACCCCTGGCGACACATCTCATCTGAAGGTAGGAGCCGTCACAGAGTTGAAACACCAACATGCCCCGTCTACATTGGTCCCACCTGCCCTGCGTTTGGTCCAAATCCCTTCAAACCTGTCCTATCCATGGTAGACAAAAATGCTGGAGAAACTCAGCGGGTGCAGCAGCATCTATGGAGCAAAGGAAATAGCCAAAACCCTTCCTCAGCTGTACCTGTCTAACTGTTTCTTAAACGTTGGGATAGTCCCAGCCTCAACTACCTCCTCTGGCAGCTCGTTCCATACACCCACCACCCTCTGTGTGGAAAAAGTCACCCCTCAGATTCCTATTAAATCTTTTCCCCTTCACCTTAACCCTGTGTCCTCTGGTCCTCGATTCGCCTACTCTGGGCAAGAGACTCTGTGCATCCACCCGATCTATTCCTCCCAGGAATTTATTAGAGTTGCTGCCTCACAGCGCCAGAGAACTGGGTTCGATCCTGACTACAGGCGCTGTCTGCACGGAGTTTGCACGCTCTCCCTGTGAACGGTGTGGGTTTTCTCCGGGTGCTCCGGTTTCCTCCCACACTCCAAAGACGTGCAGGTTGGCTTGGTATCATTGTAAATAGTCCCTGGTGGGTGTAGGATAGTGTTAGTGTGCTGGGATCGCTGGTCAGTGTGGACTCGGTGGGCCGAAACTAAACTGACCATGGGGGGAATTATTTGTAATATTTACACAACGAACCAGGGTTTTTTTAAGGCAGAGATAGATATATTCTTGATTAGTACAGGTGTCCGAGGTTATGGGGAGAAGGGCTCACTATATCACTCTAAATATATAGAAACATAGAAACATAGAAATTAGGTGCAGGAGTAGGCCATTCGGCCCTTCGAGCCTGCACCGCCATTCAATATGATCATGGCTGATCATCCAACTCAGTATCCCGTACCTACCTTCTCTCCATACCCTCTGATCCCCTTAGCCACAAGGGCCACATCTAACTCCCTCTTAAATATAGCCAATGAACTGGCCTCAACTACCCTCTGTGGCAGAGAGTTCCCGAGAGATTCACCACTCTGTGTGAAAAAAGTTCTCCTCATCTCGGTTTTAAAGGATTTCCCCCTTATCCTTAAGCTGTGACCCCTTGTCCTGGACTTCCCCACTATCAGGAACAATCTTCCTGCATCTAGCCTGTCCAACCCCTTAAGAATTTTGTAAGTTTCTATAAGATCCCCTCTCAATCTCCTAAATTCTAGAGAGTATAAACCAAGTCTATCCAGTCTTTCTACATAAGAAAGTCCTGACATCCCAGGATTCAGTCTGGTGAACCTTCTCTGCACTCCCTCTATGGCAATAATGTCCTTCCTCAGATTTGGAGACCAAAACTGCACGCAATACTCCAGGTGTGGTCTCACCAAGACCCTGTACAACTGGGACACGGTCTCAGAAGTCCATGCTGCAGGAGTCTGATCGCGGGAGGGTTTGCCTGGACGTTGCAGAGAGAGTTTCACCCTGTGGGGGGAGGGTGCGGGGAGGCAGCACTAGTGTCCCTGTGCTGGGAGAGTGGGTGAAACCGGCCTCAGCGCTGCCATGTGTTGCCCTTTCAGGCATTGACCTCATCAACAACCTGCTACAGGTGAAAATGAGGAAACGCTACAGTGTGGACAAGTCCCTCAGTCACCCCTTCCTGCAGGTAGGCTCAGGGGCAGGGGTCCTGTGTGGGGGGGGGGGCAGGGGTCGTGGTGGTGGGGGAGGGGGCAGGGGTTCGTGGGTGGGGTCAGGCTCTTGGGTCATGGTTGAAGTCCGGGGGGATGTTTTCAGGAACAGGTCGGGGTGGGGGAGGGGGTTTGGGCTGGTGGCATGGGAACATTCACCCCCTCTCTCCTCCCCTGAGCCTGGCTCAGCTTTAATCTGGTTTCTACATTTCCTTCTCCCCTCCCTTCTCCCCCCCCTCTCCCCTCCCTCCCCCCCTCTCTTTCCCCACCCCCTCTCCTCTCCCCTCCCCTCTCTCCCTTCACCCCCCCCCCCCCCCCTCTCCCCCCCCCCTCCCCTCCCCTCTCCCCCCCCTCTCCCTCCCCCCTCCCCTCTCCCCCTCCCCTCCTCTCCCCTCCCCTCTCCCCCCTCCCCCTCTCCCCTCCCCTCTCCCCCCCCTCCTCTCCCCCCCTCCCCTCCCCCTCCTCCCCCCCCCCCCCCCCCCCCCCTCTCCCCCCCCCCCCCCCCCCCTCCCCCTCCCCCCCCCCCCCCCCCCCCCCCCCCTCCCCCCCCCCCCCCCCCCCCCCCTCCCCCCCCCCCCCCCCCCTCCCCCCCCCTCCCCCCCCCCCTCCCCCCCCCCCCCCCCCCTCCCCCCCCCTCTCCCCCCCCCTCCCCTCCCCTCCCCCCCCTCCCCCCCCTCCCCTCCCCCCCCCCCCCCCCCCCCCCCCCCCCCCCCTCTCCCTCCCTCCCCCCCTCCCTTCCCTCTCCACCCCCCCCCTCTCCCCCCCTCCCCACTCCTTCCCTCCCCTCTCCACCTCTCTCCCCTCTCCCCTCCCCTCTCCCCCCCCCTCTCCCCCCTCTCCTCCCCTCCCCTCCCCTCCCCTTCCCTTCCGCCTCCCCTCCTCCCTCCTCCCCCCCTCCCTCCTCCTCCCCCCCCCCTCCCCTCCCACCCTCCCCCCCATCCCCCGGACCACCAGACATGGCTGGACCTTCGTGAGTTGGAATGCAAGATGGGCGAGAGATACCTGACCCATGAGAGTGACGACCCCTCGTTGGGAAAAGTTCACCCAGAGCCCGCCCCCCAGAGTGCCCGGCCCAGAAGGTCAACAGACTGCCGGCTGCGCCCAGCTGGAGAGGGGACGATGTCCAGGGACTCAGCCACAGGGTCAGCATCCTCTGAACATCCTCTTTCCCCCCCCCCCCCTCCCCCCCTCACCCACCCCAACCCCCACACACATCTGGGAAATGTGATCTCAAACGCCCCCACCACTCCCTCTTCTCCCCACCCCCCCCCCCCCCCCCTTCACTCCTGGGAATCCCAGCTACAGATCGAGGGAAAGGACTGAGTCGGAACGATCAAACGCTACCTACACCTGGAAGAACCTTTGCATCTGGGCCAGCATTCATTCTTTCCGTTGTGGGTGTGTATCAGGGTTTCTGAGTGTGTGTGTGTTGGATAGAGATGGCGCTGAGGCAAGGAATGTACAAATGCAACTCCGGATATCTTGCGAAGACACAAAATGCTGGAGCAACTCAGCGGGTCAGGCAGCATCTGTGGAGAACATGGATAGGTGACGTTTCACAGAGTGCTGGAGTAACTCAGCGGGTCAGGCAGCATCTGTGGAGAACATGGATAGGTGACGTTTCACAGAGTGCTGGAGTAACTCAGCGGGCCAGGCAGCATCTGTGGAGAACATGGATAGGTGACGTTTCACAGAGTGCTGGAGTAACTCAGCGGGTGCAGCAGCATCTATGGAGCGAAGGAAATAGGTAACGTTTCGGGCCGAAACCCTTCCGGGTTTCGGCCCGAAACGTTGCCTATTTCCAGAAGGGTTTCGGCCCGAAACGTTGCCTATTTCCTTAGCTCCATAGATGCTGCTGCACCATAACTCAGCGGGTCAGGCAGCATCTGTGGAGAACATGGATAGGTGACGTTTCACAGAGTGCTGGAGTAACTCAGCGGATGCAGCAGCATCTCTGGAGAGAAGGAATGGGTGACCCTTCTTCAGGCTGGAGTCATGGAAGAGGGAATGGGAGATATGGAACAAATGAATGTAAACAAGGAAGTAACAATGATAACGGAAACTGGTCGTTGTCGGCTGTTTCTTGCATTTTCTGGATTCTTCCTCCCATCTCGTAGCCAGGGTAATAATCGTTCCAGGGTGTTGATTCGCAGGAGGAAATGTCCTGCAAAAGTGGCCATAAACTGTTTGGTTTTTGATTTTTTTTTTTTTTTTTTAATGTGAAATATAAAGTTTTGTCAAACTTTTATTTCCCTTTCCACTCCTACACCCAACTAACAGGTCGGAGTTTGACCGTAAACACCAGCCCAGCTACCATCCAATGTGCAGCACGGTGTAGAGTTGCTGCCTCGCACGCCAAAGACCCGGGTTCGATCCTGACTACGGGCGCTGTCTGTACGGAGTTTGCACGTTCTCCCCGTGGGTTTTCTCCGGGTGCTCCGGTTTCCTCCCACACTCCAAAGACGTGCAGGTTTGTAGGTGAATTGGCTTCGGTAAAAAGTGTAAATTGTCCCTCGTGGGTGTGGGATAGTGTTAGTGTGCGGGGATCGCTGGTCGGCACGGACTCGGAGGGCCGAAGGGCCTGTTTCCGCGCTGTATCTCTAAACTAAACCAGCAGACTCCAGGACGAACTGTAGACCGGGGACAGGGCTCCCATTATAAATGTGCCAATATGTTTCTGAAGTAACTTTTTCATACTTGTGTCTATTTTATTGTATAAACCTGAGATATGAAAGAATGTTTGATCGGTGATCGGTGAATGAAAGTGGTGGCTGAATGGACGCCTGTTTGGTGCAGAGATTTTGAGCAGTTTTGTTATTTATTTAGCGCTGGGGTGATTGATATTTGGGTTGGAGATTGTTACCCATCGGCCGGTGAGTGTTGTGTGCCTCTATCCATTCATGGCGGTGCAGCGGGTAGAGCTGCTGCCTCACAGCGCCAGAGACCCGGGTTCGATCCCGACTACGGGCGCTGTCTGTACGGAGTTTGCACGTTCTCCCCGTGACCTGCGTGGGTTTTTTTCCGAGATCTTCGGTTTCCTCCCACACTCCAAAGATGTACAGGTTTGTAGGTTAATTGGCTTGTTAAATGTAAATTAAATGTCCCTAGTGTGTGTAGGATAATGTTACTGTGTGGGGCTCGCTAGCCGAAGGGCCTGTGTGCTGTCTCCCTCTCTCTCTCTCTCTGTATCTCTCTCTCTGCGTCTATATGGGCATGCATGTGGGCAAGTGTGTGTACAGATGCGTGTGTGTGTGTGTGTGTACACATGCATGTCCATGTAATGTGTAGGAAGGAACTGCAGATGCTGCTTTAAACTGAAGATAGACACAAAGTGCTGGAGTAACTCAGCGGGACATGCAGCGTCTCGTGAGAGAAGGAATGGGTGACGTTTCAGGTCGAGACCCTTCATCCCTTCATCGTGTTCGTGTCCATATGCGTACGCGGGTGTGTATGTACACATCCATATGTTTGTAGGCATGTATGTACATGTTCATATGTGTGTGTGTGTCTGTATCTCAGCTGCTGTTTGCCGAGTCTCTGGACTTTTTACACAATTTATTTGTATTTAGAGGAAAGTTTCCTTAACGTTTAATAAAGAGAAGTGTGAATTGTCTCCATTGTGGCCGTTGCACGTTTTGTTGCTGCCTTGCAGCGCCAGAGACCCGGGTTCGATCCCAGCTACGGGTGCTGTCTGTACGGAGTTTGCACGTTCTCCCCGTGACCTGCGTGGGTTTTCTCCGAGATCTTCGGTTTCCTTCCACACTCCAAAGACGTGCAGGTTTGTAGGTTAATTGACTTGGTGTATGTGTGTAGGGTAACGTTACTGTGCAGGGATCGCTGGTTGGGGTAGACTCGGTGGGCCGAAGGGCCTGTTTACACTATCTCTGAACTAAACTAAAGTTTGGAGAAGAACGAGAGGAGATTCAATCGATGAAAGACCCACAGCCCCAGCGTGATTAATTTAGGTGCAGGAGTAGGCCATTCGGCCCTTCGAGCCAGCACCGCCATTCAATGTTTCCATGCTGTTATGGTTATATATTGAATGGCGGTGCTAGCTGGAAGGGCTGAATGGCCTACTCCTGCACCTATCTTTCTATGTCTATGTTCTTCAAAGACTGGGTCACTGGTTGATCAAGTGTTAAAGGTGGGCTGGGATATTAGGATGTCAAGGATGTGAGGTTACATATGAAGGTTTGGCAGGAAGCGTGTAACAGATAGAAGGCAGATAAAGGATGGCCGGGGACACAAGCATGGGGCAGGCATTGGCAACTTGCACAGCAATAGATTCCTGCAACACTATCCTGTCCTCTGCTGCAACAGCCACACAGAATTCAGCAACAGGTCGATCAAGTCACACATTGCCAGGCAGCTTGCATTCCACTCTGTGCCTTCGCTGCTCCTTGCTGGCTGTGAGCGACACTTGGTCACCAGCCAGGCTGAGCCCTGCCCTAGGTTGGTGGCTCGGTGGCGCAGCGGGTAGAGTTGCTGCCTCACAGCGCCGGAGACCCGGGTTCCATCCTGACCTCGGGTGCTGTCTGTACGGAGTTTGCACGTTCTCTCCCCGTTTCCTCCCACACTCCAAAGACATGCAGGTTTGTAGGTTAATTGGCTTCTGTGAATGAGATGAGGACTAGTGTGAACATAGAACATGGAAAAAGAGGTACAGGAGTAGGCCATTCGGCCCCTCGAGCCAGCACCGCCATTCAATGTGATCATGGTTGATCATCCAGAATCAGTAGCTATTGAGGGCACTGAGGGCTGCACCCTAACCCTATTTACAATTGTATTGGGGTGGTTGCTTTATATGTATTTTTTGTTTCATATACATTAGCCAACTAAATTCTTAAGGGGTTGGACAGACTAGATGCAGGAAGATTGTTCCCGATGTTGGGGAAGTCCAGGACAAGGGGTCACACAGTTTAAGGATAAGGGGGAAGTCTTTTAGGACCGAGATGAGAAAACATTTTTCACACAGAGAGTGGTGAATCTGTGGAACTCTCTGCCACAGAAGGTAGTTGAGGCCACACAGTTCATTGGCTATATTTAAGAGGGAGTTAGATGTGGCCCTTGTGGCTAAAGGGATCAGGGGGTATGGAGAGAAGGCAGGGATGGGATACTGAGTTGGATGATCAGCCATGATCATATTGAATGGCGAATGGTGCAGGCTCGAAGGGCCGAATGGCCTCTACTCCTGCACCTATTGTCTATGTTTCTTTGTATTGAGTTTACAGGCAGCGGTAGAGTTGCTGCCTCACAGCGCCAGAGACCCGGGTTCGATCTTGTCTACCGGTCAAACAGAGTATGCACGTTCTCCCTGTGACCTGGTGGGTTTGCTCTGGGTGCTCCAGTTTCCTTCCACACACACGAAAGACGCGCGAGAGAGAGCGAGGGAGCAAGAGAACGTGATGAATGAGTTGGTAGACAAAAATGCTGGAGAAACTCAGCAGGTGAGGCAGCATCTATGGAGCGAAGGAAATAGGCAACGTTTCGGATTGATACCCGAAACGTCGCCTATTTCCTTCGCTCCATAGACGCTGCCTCACCCGCTGAGTTTCTCCAGCATTTTTGTCTACCATCGATTTTCCAGCATCTGCAGTTCCTTCTCAAACATGATAAATAAGTTGCTGTGTGGATTGCTGCAGATATAAATCTATCTAACACAAGTTGTGTGCTGCTGTTGTTCCCGATGTTGGGGAAGTCCAGGACAAGGGGTCACAGCTTAAGGATAAGGGGGAAATCCTTTAAAACCGAGATGAGAAGAACTTTTTTCACACAGAGAGTGGTGAATCTCTGGAACTCTCTGCCACAGAGGGTAGTTGAGGCCACAGTTCATTGGCTATATTTAAGAGGGAGTTAGATGTGGCCCTTGTGGCTAAGGGGATCAGAGGGTATGGAGAGAAGGCAGGTACGGGATACTGAGTTGGATGATCAGCCATGATCATATTGAATGGCGGTGCAGGGCCGAATGGCCGAATGGCCTCTACTCCTGCACCTATTGTCTGTTTCTATGTCATGCACAGGCCAGGTGTGAAGATTTAATTCCACGTTTTAAACATGTCATTCAGTTAGTCTTTGCTTGTTTTTGCCAGCTCTTTGTCATCATTGCAGGCGTATCTTGTATCTCCCCAGAGTCTGGATGCGTTTAAGGAAGAGCCATAACCTTATTGTGTTCACACAATGTCAGCGGTGTGGAGCTGTAGGCAACATTCGCGCTCGAGAGCCAAGATGAGAAAAACATTTTTCACACAGAGAGTGGTGAATCTGTGGAATTCTGTAGTTGAGGCCACAGTTCATTGGCTATATTTAAGAGGGAGTTAGATTTTTCACACAGAGAGTGGTGAATCTCTGGAACTCTCTGCCACAGAGGGTAGTTGAGGCCAGTTCATTGGCTATATTTAAGAGGGAGTTAGATGTGGCCCTTGTGGCTAAGGGGATCGGGGTATGGAGAGAAGGCAGGTACAGGATACTGAGTTGGATGATCAGCCATGATCGTATTGAATGGCGGTGCAGGCTCGAAGGGCCGAATGGCCTCTACTCCTGCACCTATTGTCTATGACTTTCATTATTCCACATCCAGGCCATTCATTATTGGGTAAGTTTCAATGGGGACCCCCCACATTCTTAACTCCAGCGAGTGCCGTCAGACGCTCATCGTAAGTTAACCCACTCATTTTGGGATCGTTCTGGTAAACCTTCCCGGGACCCACTCCAGGGCAAAGTGTTATAGACACTGGAGTATGAGTGATAGACCCTGTGCTGTCACCACCCCTCCTCTGTGTGAAATCTATCTCCGTTGCACTGTGCCACAATCTGGTAACTCATCATGTGTCCCAGGGAACAATGCGGACAGAAATCCCACCGCGGTAACTGATCCTTCAAGGCTGAGCTGTCAAAGTTATGAATTATGCAGGAAGGAACTGCAGATGCTGGTTTAAACCGAAGATAGACACAAAATGCTGGAGTAACTCAGCGGGACAGGCAGCGTCTCTGGAGGGAAGGAATGGGTGACGTTGTCTTCTGTCTGAAATGTCAGTCTAACGAAGGGTCTCGACCCGAAACATCACCCATTCCTTCTCTCCAGAGACGCTGCTGCCTGTCCCGCTGAGTTACTCCAGCATTTTGTGTCTATCTTAAAGTTATACATGACATACACTGTCCTCTGCCTGAACAGCATGGGGGCAAGTGAATCCATGAGGCCTCTTTGTTTCTCCTCTACACCCTGCAGCTTAGAGCCATAGAATATCACAGCACGGAAACAGGCCCTTCGGCCCGACTCGTCAAAGCCTCAGAATTAAAGGACGTTATTTTAGGAGGGAGATGTGGAGGAATTTCTTTAGCCAGGGGGTGGTGAATCTGTGGGATTCTTTGCCACAGACGGCTGTGGAGGCCACAAGTCAGTGGATATTTTTAAAGCAGAGATAGATAGATTCTTGATTAGTGTGGGTGTCAGGGGTTATGGGGAGAAGGCAGGAGAATGGGGTTAGGAGATAATAGTGTCAGGGGAATTATGGGGAGAAGGCAGGAGAAATGGGGTTCGGATAGTCCGTGCCGAATACGTTATCCCATATACTGCGCTCCCATCACCTAACGCTGTGATAAAAACAAACCGCCTCCCACCACCTGTTTCATGTTAATTTTGTACCCCTATGTAGTTCTGTGTGCCCTTGTTGCTTCAGTGGGAAAAGCTTAGGTATGATGTTATAGCAAATCCCATTCCTTGTATGTTCTTACGATTACAATTCGTTCGAGTGTGGTCTTGATCTCCCATCTACCCACCTGACTTGATCTATCTAAATGGGACCAAAGATCCTATAGCGGAGGAAGATAGACCACGCCTGCTAAATGCAATGGGGCTGACGTGTAGTACGCAATGGAGCGGAACGTGGGCCTTTCTTTCATCCATTGCAGTAACCCGACCCGACCCGCAGTGTAATCAACGTTGCGGGGGAACAGTTTGTGTTAATAAATTAAAATTCTGAAAATGAGGAGAAGATTTTTACCAAAGAACTTTTATTTTTACGAGGATGTTTCCGTAACCGGCTTCCGTCTCCGCACTAGTATCTTTGCTCCGCTACGGGATCTTTGGTGCGGAGACGGAAATGGGGCCGAAAATCGCCCATGGCCGTACTCCGACTTTTTTTCGTCGAGTGGGCTGTCTTGCTCGCTGTAGGGTCTTTGAATGGGGACAATGTTATACATCTTGTACCTGTTATCTGCCTGCTGTGGACAGCTTTGATTGTATTAATGTATTTTTTTTGTCTTTCTCAGACTGTTAGACACCCTAGCTAAAGCTTTTCACTGTACCTCGATACATGTGACTTTAAGCCCATCGAAACTAGACTAATTCAAATTCTTCCCACCAAGTTGGACAATTCCACATCACCGCATGTTATTGTCCAGTTTGTTCAGCATGACCTATCCCATCGTTTAAGAAACTGTCAGAAGGGCACTTGGACAGGGCAGGTTTCACACAAAGGGTGGTGGGTGCATGGAACAAGCTGCCAGAGGAGGTAGTTGAGGCAGGGACCTATCCCATTGTTTAAGGAACAGTTAGACAGGTACATGGATAGGACAGGTTTGGAGGGATATGGTGTTTAAGAAGGAACTGCAGATGCAGGAAAATCGAAGGTAGACAAAAGTGCTGGAGAAACTCAGCGGGTGCAGCAGCATCTATGGAACGAAGGAAATAAGCAACGTTTCGGGCCAAAACCCTTCTTCACGTTGCCTATTTCCTTCGCTCTATAGATGCTGCTGCACCTGCTGAGTTTCTCCAGCACTTTTGTCTACCTTGGAGGGATATGGACCAAGCGCAGGCAGGTGGGACTAATGTAGCTGGGACATGTTGGCCGGTGTGGGCAAGTTGGGCCGAAGGGCCTGTTTCTACACTGTATCACTCTGTGACTCTATAACCTGACTCGTGTTTTACAAAATCCCAAAGGCTCTATTAATCTGCCCTCTGAAGAGTTTTCAATGAATCCCAGTAATTTGGGAGCCTGATGGGATCGGAGTCTGTGGCCGACATGAAGACTTCATTAGCCTCTCTGCGTTCCCTGTTTAACAAGGGAGACAAGGGCTTCCGTCTCTCAAAGGCTCTCTCATATTTCTGAATTAAAAATGTTCAAACACACTTTACAATGAGTGCGAGCATTTAAACCCTTATTGATCACGGTAAGTGCATAAGTGATAACATGTTTCACCGCAAAGAAGTGATTGCATGACTCTGCTTTCAAGGTATTGAAGTGTTAGTTGCTGGGCTGTGAAATGGGACGGTATTGATCAACTTTAAGACACTAACACTCAGGACCTCAGAGGAGATATTTGAAATTCAACACCGGGCCAATAACCATTAGGAAGGAACTGCAGATGTTGGTTTAGAGGGATAAGGGGGAAGTCTTTTAGGACCGAGATGAGAAAATCATTTTTCACACAGAGAGTGGTGAATATATGGAAATCTCTGCCACAGAAGGTAGTTGAGGCCACACAGTTCATTGGCTATATTTAAGAGGGAGTTAGATGTGGCCCTTGTGGCTAAAGGGATCAGAGGGTATGGAGAGAAGGCAGGGATGGGATACTGAGTTGGATGATCAGCCATGATCATATCGGATGGCGATGCAGGCTCGAAGGGCCGAATGGCCTCTACTCCTGCACCTAATTTCTATGTTTCTATGTTTACATCGAAGGTCGACACAAAATGCTGGAGTAACTCAGCGGGACAGGCAGCATCTCTGGAGAGAAGGAATGGGTGACGTTTCAAGTATTTTATCTTGTTTTACACAGCGCATGTATGAAAGGAAGGATATTTTGCTGTGTGTGTGTGTGTGTGTGGTATTGTGTGCAGTTTTGGTCCTCTAATTTGAGGAAGGACATTCATGCTATTGTGGGAATGCAGCGTAGGTTCACCAGGTTAATTCCCGGGATGGCGGGACTGACATATGATGAAGGAATGGGTCGACTGGGCTTGTATTCACTGGAATGTCCAAGTCACCCTGCATCCTCAATGCTATGGGGATGCAAGGTGACTTGGACATGTTGGGTGAATGGGCAGATGCAGTTTAATGTGGATAAATGTGAGGTTGTCCACTTTGGTGGCAAGAACAGGAAGGCAGATTATTATCTGAATGGTGTCAAGTTGGGAAAAGGGGAAGTACAACAAGATCTGGGGGTCCTTGTTCATCAGTCACTGAAAGTAAGCATGCAGGTACAGCAGGCAGTGAAGGGGGTGAATGACATGTTGGCCTTTATAACAAATTTAACAAACAGACTTGGTCACTCCTTCTCCCTGCTGCTGTGAGGCGAAAGGCACCACCAGACGGAGCTACAACCCCTTCTCACTCTGCACTGTTGTTGTAGAGTGACCAGTTGTGTTACTCCAGTACTTTGTGTCTTGTTTTGTAAACCGGCATCTGCAGTTCTTTGGGGATAAGCCAATATTGCTGGTGTTATACACAGTAGTACCAACATCTCCCTTGTCCCCCTGAACTCATGTTGCCCCCTGGGAGAGTGGACATTCCCTTGTGCGAGGGGTCACCCGTGGGAGTTGACCCCTCATCCCCTCAAAGTCCCTCGTCCCCTCAAAGCCCCTCACCCCCTCAACGTCCCTCAAAGTCCCTCAATGTTCCCTCGTCCCCTCAATGTCCCCTCAATGTCCCCTCAACGTCCCTCGTCCCCTCAATGTCCCCTCAATGTCCCCTCAAAGTCCCCTCAATGTCCCTCATCCCCTCAATGTTCCCTCTTTCCCTCAATGTCCCCTCAATGTCCCCTCAAGGTCCCCTCAATGTCCCTCGTCCCCTCAATGTTCCCTCGTCCCCTCAATGTCCCTCATCCCCTCAATGTCCCCTCTGGTTTTGGCGCCAGTGGGGGGGGGGGCACGCGGGCTCGTGGCCGGAGCGAACGGACAATCGCCTCGCACGAGCTGTCCATCACGCGCTGAATTTTGGCGCTGAAGTTTTCGCTCAGACGGACAGCGGTCTCCGCCAATCGGATGGACTGTCCACCCCACGGGCCAATGCCGTGGCCGGAGCGCGGACCAATGGTCAGCGAGGGGGGCGGGACATGGCGTTGTGTATAAAAGGCGGCGCTGACCAGGCAGCGTCCGCAGTGTCCACCGAAGATCAGAGAGCGGTCAGTCCGCTCCGGTATCTTTAGTGTCCATCAGTGGCCGGAGAAGAACCTCGACGCGCGAGTGGACAGCGGCGCCAGGGATCCTTCAAGACACAACCCATCGCTCTGGTCATCCCACTGGTCAGCGAGGCTTGACCGGCCGGACCGGGTTCTGCGTTCCGGACACGACCAAGGGTCAAGACCAAAGACATCGCCCCCTCTCCCCCAATTTAATAAAATATTCTCTCAGGGGTCACTCCTTCCTTCCCACCCTCCCTGTCCGGAGGAGCGAGGGGTGAGTATGAAGGGGGGGGTGAGGGAGGGGAGTCTCTTTCTTGTGCCATTGACAAAACTCACCGGCGCTAAAGTCCCCGCAAGTCCAGCTGCGCGCAAACATCTGCTGGTCAAGTTGGTCCCGAGAAGGTCCAACACCTCTGGACCGCTCTGTCTGTGACCCGCCTCGAAGACCGCGACCGAGATGCGCTTCCACACCGAGATCTTGTCGGAGATGGGTGAACTCAACTCCTGATATATATAGGCTGTTTCTCGACCTAACTCACGGAACCACGTGGATTCTTAACATATTCTGTAAGAAATATTCTATAAATCGGACCTGAAACTCGTCAAGAATAAAAACTGCACATTTTTCAAAAGAAAATGAGGGAAAAAATACAATTTTCCGAGTGGCAATTGCCCAATCAATGCAGGTTTGACATTGAGGTCGAATGCCACGTTTTGTTTTATCGTCACTAGGCAGCTCATGGCTGCCTCCTCATTACATCAAAACAATAACAAGGTTTCCAAGGAACAAAGGTAATGTTAGCCTTGCTGATCATTTTGTTTTACAATTGATTTATCTATATAAAGTGATGATATGAACTTAAATATAAATGATAAATAACAAATGTAGAGCTAGGGGTAATTTTCCTGTCAGTGGGGTAAATCTGTTGGTGAGGAATGAGATTCAGTCCCTTGCGAGCGGTCAGTTAGAATCAGGAGATGTGGAATCAGTATGGATAATACTGAGGAATTGTAAGGGAAAAATCCCTAATAGGACATCTACAGGCCCCCAAATAGTAGCCTGGATATAGGGTCAAGATTTAAAATTGACATGTCGTAAAGGTAATACTATGGTTGTTATGGGAGATTTCAACATGCAGGTAGACTGGGAAAATCAGGTTGGTACTGGACCCCAAGAAAGGGAGTTTGTGGAGTTCCTCCGTGATGGATTCTTAGAGCAGCTTGTATTGGAGTCTACCAGGGAGAAGGCAATTCTGGGTTTAGTGTTGTGTAATGAACTGGATTTGATAAGGGAACTCCGTGTAAAGGAGGTAGTGACCATAATATGATGTTTTAATCTACAATTGGAGAGGGAGAAGGGTGGATCGGAGGTGTCAGTGTTACAGTTGAACAAAGGGGACTATGGAGCCATGAGGGAGGAGCTGGCCAAAGTTGACTGGAAAGATACCCTAGCAGGGATGACAGTGGAACAACAATGGCAGGTATTTCTGGGAATAATACAGAAGGTGCAGGATCAGTTCATTCCAAATAGGAAGAAAGATTCCAAAGGGAGTAAGGGGTGACCATGGCTGACAAGGGAAGTCAGGGACAGTATAAAAATAATAGAGAAGTATAACATAGCAAAGATGAGCAGGAAGCCAGAGGATTGGGTAACGTTTAAAGAGCAACAGAAGAAAACTAAAATGGCAATACGGGGAGAAAAGATGAGGTACGAAGGTAAGCCAGCCAATAATATAAAGGAGGATAGTATAAGATTATTTAGGCATGTGACGCCCAGTTAGGGTTAGTGACCACAGATGGGCTGTAAAATATTCTTCCTTCAATCCATGAATTTTAAACATTAATATATTAAAATTAATACAATAAAATCAATTGTGCAAATGTAAAGATGTCTGAGTCGTTCAGTTTTATTTTCAGATGTATTGTTCCGCTTCTAGATCCAATCACCATCTCTAACTTTTCACAAAGATCGATTCAGTAAATGTAGACTGAACTCCCCTCTCCCCTCCACTCCCTTCTTCCCCCCTCCAGCCCCATCCCTCCTTCTCCACTACCCCCCCCCCCCATACCCTTCTCCCCCCCCCCCTTCATCCCTTCCCCCTCTTCCTCGCTTCTCCCCACTCCACTCTTCTCCCCCTTCTCCATTCTGCCCCCCCTCCCCTCACATCCCCCTCTCCCTCCCTTCTTCCATTCACCACCCCCCTCCCCACCCACATTCCCCGATGCCCCCCCCTTTGTGGACCCAGCCTGCAACCCGCAAGTACCCGCACACTATCCCACACACGCTAGGGACAATTTATACAAAACCATAACTCTAACCCTAACACTAACCCTAGCCCTAACACTAACCTTAGTCTTAACCCTAACTCTAGCTTGATATAGGTAGAAATTGTCCCTAGTGTGTGTGGGATAGTGTGCAGGAGATCGCTGGTCAGTACGGACTCGGTGGGCTGAAGGGCACTGTATCTCTGAACTAAATGTGATACGGGGCCCCAGGGGTTGGACTCGAACACCCAATGTTCTGCCTGCTCCTCGTGGTAACTAAACATGTTGGCCACGAGTTGTCCCAGAATTACAGATCTCTCTTCCAATGGTCTCTCCAAACCCCCCAGAGGCAGCGGGCTTTACAACTGGGTTCAGGCAGTGTTGTCAATGTACCAGTGTCACCCACCTGCTCTGGCCACTGGGTCTAAATACCCAACACCCATTTTGTAGCAAGGTGAGGAGGGGTGTTGTTTCCAAAGTCTGCATTTATCCCATAGTCAATGTTATTACAACAGATGATGTGGCCTTTGTGCAGTATTATTAGTGAGATCTAACTGTCACATACCTGAATGAAACCATCTACACTGAATCCATCCCTGCGAAAAGTTAGAGATGGTGATTGGATCTGGAAGCGGACCAATACATCGGTAAATAAAACTGAACGACTCAGACATCTTTTCATTTGCACAATTGATTTTATTGTATTAATTTTAATATGCTAATGTTTAAAATCCATGCATTGGAGGAAGAATATTTTACAGCCCATCTGTGGTCACTAACCCTGACCGGGTGTCAACCGCAGGACAGCAAAGGTCAGCGTGTGACAGGGCACACGGCATGGTGAGACACCTAGATGTTGCCCCTGGATTTTGAACATTCCAAAATCCATGGGCAACAGGGAGACAACCTCTTCAGGCTGTCGCCAAAAATGTCCCCAAGTAGAACTGGCCCTTAACAGGATCGGTCCGAGTCAGCATGGATTTACAAAGGGGAAATCATGCTTAACTAATCTTCTGGAACTTTTTGAAGATGTAACTAGGAAAATGGACAAGGGAGAGCCAGTGGATGTAGTGTACCTGGACTTTCAGAAAGCATTCAATAAGGTCACACATAGGAGATTAGTGGGCAAAATTAGGGCACATGGTATTGGGGGTAGAGTGCTGACATGGATAGAACATTGGTTGGCAGACAGGAAGCAAAGAGTAGGGATTAACGGGTCCCTTTCAGAATGGCAGGCAGTGACTAATGGGGTGGCGCAAGGCTCGGTGCTGGGACCGCAGCTATTTATAATATATATTAATGATTTAGATGAAGGGATTACAAGTAACATTAGCAAATTTGCAGATGACACAAAGCTGGGTGGCAGAGAGAACTGTGAGGAGGATGCTATGAGGATGCAGGGTGACTTGGACAGGTTGGGTGAGTGGGCAGATGCATGGCAGGTGCAGTTTAATGTGGATAAATGTGAGGTTATCCACTTTGGTAGCAAAAACAGGGAGGCAGATTATTATCTAAATGATGTCAAGTTGGGAAAAGGGGAAGTACAACGGGATCTGGGGGTCCTTGTTCATCAGTCTATGAAAGTAATCATGCAGGTACAGCAGGCAGTGAAGAAAGCGAATGGCATGTTGGCCTTCATAACAAGAGGAGTCGTGTATAGGAGCAAAGAGGTCCTTCTGCAGTTGTGCAGGGCTCTAGTGAGATCACACCTGGAGTATTTTATGCAGTTTTTGGCTCCAAAGTTGAGGAAGGACATTCTTGCTATTGTGGGAGTGCAGCGTTGGTTTACAAGGTTAATTCCCGGGATGGCGGGACTGTCATATGCTGAGAGAATGGAGCAGATGGGCTTGTACACTCTGGAGTTTAGAAGGATGAGAGGGGATCTTATTGAAACATATAAGATTATTAAGGGTTTGGACACTCTAGAGGCGGGAAACATGTTCTCGATGTTGGGGGAGTCCAGAACCAGGGGCCACAGTTTAAGAATAAGGGGTAAGCCATTTAGAATGGAGATGGGGAAACACTTTTTCTCACAGAGGGTGGTGAGTCTGTGGAATTCTCTGATTGAATGGCGGCGCTGGCTCGAAGGGCCGAATGGCCTACTCCTGCACCTGTTGCCTATTGAAGCAAGGTTGTGTCCCAGCTCCCATGCTGTTCGGCATCTTCCTATCTGCCCTCTGTCCTTTGTCTTCACGACTGACACAGAAGGAGCGAATCTTCACACTAGAAGCGACAGGAACCTCTTCATTCCAGCAACGCTGAAAGCCAAGACCAAGGTAAGAACTTATGCTTATAAATGTCCAATGGTTCTGTATTGGTCATATTTACCGAGCTAAAGTGAAATCCATTTCTGTATACAGTTTAATACATGTATCACCATACATAATCACTATGACAAACTTAAATAAGCATCTCGGATACAGTACAGGTGTATAACTGTAGTAGATTGAGATGGTTGACAGAGAGGCCAGGTTTGGTGCCATTATTCAAGTCTGTTTGTAAGTGCAGTGTTCTGTCCTTCGATTCTGTCCACAGGCGTGGCTCTACCAGGTATTGGAGATGATTGGATGTCCACCACATCTTCTAAACCTCACTCAGTCCTTCCACAAGAACATGCATCTACAGTGCAATGTGATGGTGCTACTTCGGACAGTTTCCCCATGAACAGTGGAGTGAATTGGGAGTATATGATGTTGTACAGAGACATGGCTGCAAGAGGACCAGGGCTGGGAACTGAATATTCAAGGGTACACGTCCGATCAAAAAGTCAGGCAGGTGGGTGTGAGAGGGGGTGGGGTTAAGCTCTGTTAATGAGCGAATGAAAAATAAGTGGACCTTGCGAGTGAAATGAGATAGATTCAGGAGATGTGCAGAGTCAGTATGGCTTGAACTGAGGAATTGTAAGGGTAAAAATCCCAGGTGGGCAGGACATCTACAGGCTGGTGAAATAGTTCAGTCCTTGCGATGGTAGGGATGCAAATGGATGTATCAAGAACTGAGGAATTGTAAGGGTAAAAATCCTTGGCATGTACAGGCCCCCAAAGTAGCCTGGATATAGGGTCAAGAGTAAATTGGCATGTTGTAAAGGTAATACTATGGGGGAGATTTCAACATGCAGGTAGACTGGGAAAATCAGGTTGGTACTGGACCCCAAGAAAGGGAGTTTGTGGAGTGCCTCCGTGATGGATTCTTAGAGCAGCTTGTGTTGGAGCCTACCAGGGAGAAGGCAATTCTGGATTTAGTGTTGTGTAATGAACCGGATTTGATAAGGGAACTCAAGGAAAAGGAGGTAGTGACCATAATATGATGTTTTAATCTACAATTTGAGAGGGAGAAGGGTGGATCGGAGGTGTCAGTGTTACAGTTGAACAAAGGGGACTATGGGGCCATGAGGGAGGAGCTGGCCAAAGTTGACTGGAAAGATACACTAGCAGGGATGACAGTGGAACAACAATGGCAGGTATTTCTGGGAATAATACACAAAGTGCAGGATCAGTTCATTCCAAAGAGGAAGACAGATTCCAAGGGGTGAAAGGGGCGACTGTGGCTGACAAGGGAAGTCAGGGACAGTATAAAAATAAAAGAGAAGTATAAACATAGCAAAGATGAGCAGGAAGCCAGAGGATTGGGTAACGTTTAAGGAGCAACAGAAGATAACTAAAATGGCAATACGGGGAGAAAAGATGAGGTACGAAGGTAAGCCAGCCAGGAATATAAAGGAGGATAGTAAAAGAATATTTAGGCATGTGACGCCCAGTTAGGGTTAGTGATCACAGATGGGCTGTAAAATATTCTTCCTTCAATGCATGGATTTTAAACATTAATATATTAAAATTAATACAATAAAATCAATTGTGCAAATGAAAAGATGTCTGAGTCGTTCAGTTTTATTTTCAGGTGTATTGTTCCGCTTCTAGATCCAATCACCATCTCTAACTTTTCACAAAGATCGATTCAGTAAATGTAGACTTAACTCCCCTCCACTCCCCTCTTCCCCCCTCCAGCCCCATCCCTCCTTCTCCACTACCCCCCCCCCCATACCCTTCCCCCCCCCCCCTTCATCCCTTCCCCCCTCTTCCTCTCTTCTCCCCACTCCACTCTTCTCCCCCTTCTCCATTCTGCTCCCCTCCCCTCACATCCCCCTCTCCCTCCCTTCTTTCATTCACCACCCCCCTCCCCACCCACATTCCCCGATGACCCCCCCATTTGTGGACCCAGCCTGCAACCAACGAGTACCCGCACACTATCCCACACACGCTAGGGACAATTTATACAAAACCATAACTCTAACCCTAACACTAACCCTAGCCCTAACACTAACCTTAGTCTTAACCCTAACTCTAGGTTGATATAGGTAGAAATTGTCCCTAGTGTGTGTGGGATAGTGTGCAGGAGATCGCTGGTTGGTGAGGACTCGGTGGGCTGAAGGGCACTGTATCTCTGAACTAAATGTGATACAGAGGCCCCAGGGGTTGAACTCGAACACCCAATGTTCTGCCTGCTCCTCATGGTAACTAAACATGTTGGCCACGAGTTGTCCCAGAATTACAGATCTCTCTTCCAATGGTCTCTCCAAACCCCACAAAGGCAGCGGGCTTTACAACTGGGTTCAGGTAATGTTGTCAATGTACCAGTGTTACCCACCTGCTCTGGCCACTGGGTCTAAATACCCAACACCCATTTTGTAGCAAGGTGAGGGGGGGTGTTGTTTCCAAAGTCTGCATTTATCCCATAGTCAATGTTATTACAACAGATGATGTGGCCTTTGTGCAGTATTATTAGTGAGATCTAACTGTCACATACCTGAATGAAACCATCTACACTGAATCCACCCCTGCGAAAAGTTAGAGATGGTGATTGGATCTGGAAACGGACCAATACATCGGTAAATAAAACTGAACGACTCAGACATCTTTTCATTTGCACAATTGATTTTATTGTATTAATTTTAATATGCTAATGTTTAAAATCCATGCATTGGAGGAAGAATATTTTACAGCCCATCTGTGGTCACTAACCCTGACCGGGTGTCACCCACAGGTCAGCAAAGGTCAGCGTATGACAGGGCACACGGCATGGTGAGACACCTAGATGTTGCCCCTGGATTTTGAACATTCCAAAATCCAGGGGCGACAGGGAGACACTGCACGTCACGACCCGACAACTTCTTTTCAGGCTGTCACCAAAAATGTCGCCCAAGTAGGATGTAACTAGGAAAATGGACAAGGGAGAACCAGTGGATGTAGTGTACCTGGACTTTCAGAAAGCATTCGATAAGGTCCCACATAGGAGATTAGTGGGCAAAATTAGGGCACATGGTATTGGGGGTAGAGGGCTGACATGGATAGAACATTGGTTGGCAGACAGGAAGCAAAGAGTAGGGATTAACGGGTCCCTTTCAGAATGGCAGGCAGTGACTAGTGGGGTACCGCAAGGCTCGGTTCTGGGACCGCAGCAATTTACAATATAAATTAATGATTTAGATGAAGGGATTACAAGTAACATTAGCAAATTTGCAGATGACACAAAGCTGGGTGGCAGAGAGAACTGTGGGGAGGATGCTATGAGGATGCAGGGTGACTTGGACAGGTTGGGGGAGTGGGCAGATGCATGGCAGGTGCAGTTTATTGTGGATAAATGTGAGGTTATCCACTTTGGTAGCAAAAACAGGGAGGCAGGTTGATGTCAAGTTGGGAAAAGGGGAAGTACAACGGGATCTGGGGGTCCTTGTACATCAGTCTATGAAAGTAAGCATGCAGGTACAGCAGGCAGTGAAGAAAGCGAATGGCATGTTGGCCTTCATAACAAGAGGAGTCGAGTATAGGAGCAAAGGGGTCCTTCTGCAGTTGTACAGGGCTCTAGTGAGATCACACCTGGAGTATTTTAAGCAGTTTTTGACTCCAAAGTTGAGGAGGGACATTCTTGCTATTGCGGGAGTGCAGCGTTGGTTTACAAGGTTAATTCTCGGGATGGCGGGATTGTCATATGCTGAGAGAATGGAGCCGCTGGGCTTTTACACTCTGGCATTTAGAAGGATGAGAGGGAATCTTATTGAAACATATAAGATTAATAAGGGTTTGGACACTCTAGAGACGGGAAACATGTTCTCGATGTTGGGGGTGTCCAGAACCAGGGGCCACAGTTTAAGAATAAGGGGTAAGCCATTTAGAATGGAGATGGGGAAACACTTTTTCTCACAGAGAGTTGTGAGTCTGTGGAATTCTCTGATTGAATGGTGGCGCTGGCTCGAAGGGCCGAATGGCCTACTCCTGCACCTATTGCCTATTGAAGCAAGGTTGTGTCCCAGCTCCCATGCTGTTCGGCATCTTCCTATCTGCCCTCTGTCGTTTATCTTCACGACTGACACGGAAGGAGCGAATCTTCACACTAGAAGCGACAGGAACCTCTTCATTCCAGCAACGCTGAAAGCCAAGACCAAGGTAAGAACTTATGCTTATAAATGTCCAATGGTTCTGTATTGGTCATATTTACCGAGCTAAAGTGAAATCCATTTCTGTATACAGTTTAATACATGTATCACCATACATAATCACTATGACACATCTTAAATAAGCATCTCGGATACAGTACAAGTGTATAACAGTAGTAGATTGAGATGGTTGACAGAGGGGCCAGGTTTGGTGCCATTATTCAAGTCTGTTTGTAAGTGCTGTGTTCTGTCCTTCGATTCTGTCCACAGACGTGGCTCTACCAGGTATTGGAGATGATTGGATGTCCACCACATCTTCTAAACCTCACTCAGTCCTTCTGCAAGAACATGCATCTACAGTGCAATGTGATGGTGCTACTTCAAACAGTTTCCCCATGAGCAGTGGAGTGAATTGGGAGTATATGATGTTGTGGGAACTACAGAGACATGGCTGCAAGAGGACCAGGGCTGGGAACTGAATATTCAAGGGTACACGTCCGATCAAAAAGTCAGGCGGGTGGGCAGAGGGGGTGGGGTAGCTCTGTTGGTGAGGAATGAAATTCAGTCCCTTGCGAGTGGTGAGATAGATTCAGGAGATGTAGAGTCAGTATGGATAGAACTGAGGAATTGTAAGGGTAAAAATCCCTAATAGGACATCTACAGGCCCCCAAATAGTAGCCTGGATATAGGGTCAAGCGTTAAAATTGACATGTCGTAAAGGTAATACTACGGTTGTTATGGGAGATTTCAACATGCAGGTAGACTGGGAAAATCAGGTTGGTACTGGACCTCAAGAAAGGGAGTTTGTGGAGTTCCTCCGTGATGGATTCTTAGAGCAGCTTGTATTGGAGTCTACCAGGGAGAAGGCAATTCTGGGTTTAGTGTTGTGTAATGAACTGGATTTGATAAGGGAACTCCGTGTAAAGGAGGTAGTGACCATAATATGATGTTTTAATCTACAATTTGAGAGGGAGAAGGGTGGATCGGAGGTGTCAGTGTTACAGTTGAACAAAGGGGACTATGGAGCCATGAGGGAGGAGCTGGCCAAAGTTGACTGGAAAGATACCCTAGCAGGGATGACAGTGGAACAACAATGGCAGGTATTTCTGGGAATAATACAGAAGGTGCAGGATCAGTTCATTCCAAATAGGAAGAAAGATTCCAAGGGGAGTAAGGGGTGACTGTGGCTGACAAGGGAAGTCAGGGACAGTATAAAAATATAGGAGAAGTATAACATAGCAAAGATGAGCAGGAAGCCAGAGGATTGGGTAACGTTTAAAGAGCAACAGAAGATAACTAAAATGGCAATACGGGGAGAAAAGATGAGGTACGAAGGTAAGCTAGCCAAGAATATACAGGAGGATAGTAAAAGATTATTTAGGCATGTGAAGAGGAAAATTAGTTAAGACCAAATTTGGACCCTTGAAGACTGAAAAGGGTGAATTTATTATGGGGAACAAGGAAATGGCAGATGAGTTGAACAGGTACTTTGGATCCGTCTTCACTAAGGAAGACACAAACAATCTTCCTGAAGTACTAGTGGCCAGAGGATCTGGGGAGACTGAGGAACTGAAGGAAATCCACATTAGGCAGGAAATGGTGTTGGGTAAACTGATGGGACTGAAGGCAGCCAAATCCCCAGGGCCTGATGGTCTGCATCCCAGGGTACTTAAGGAAGTGGCTCTAGAAATCGTGGACGCATTGGTGATAATTTTCCAATGTTCTATAGATTCGGGATCAGTTCCTGTGGATTGGAGGGTAGCTAATGTTATCCCACTTTTTAAGAAAGACGGGAAAGAGAAAACGGAATTATAGACCAGTTAGCCTGACATAGTTGAGGCCACACAGTTCATTGGCTATATTTAAGAGGGAGTTAGATGTGGCCCTTGTGGCTAAAGGGATCAGGGGGTATGGAGAGAAGGCAGGTACAGGATACAGAGTTGGATGATCAGCCATGATCATATTGAATGGTGGTGCAGGCTTGAAGGGCCGAATGGCCTCTACTCCTGCACCTATTGTCTACGTATGTTGTCCTGCGGGTGACACCCGGTTAGGGTTAGGGACCACAGATGGGCTGTAAAATATTCTTCCTTCAACACATGGATTTTAAACATTAATATATTTAAATTAATACAATAAAATTAATTGTACAAATGAAAAGATGTCTGATCAGTCAGTTTTATTTACAGATGTATTGGTCCGTTTCCAGATTGTAACGGCAGATTGTTATATCGTTCAAAAGATCATTCTGTTAACACTCTAGCCTCTCTGGAGAAAAGATGGCTTTAGGAGAAATTGTCCCATACACGCTCGGGACAATTTATACAAACCCTAGACCTAACGCTGGCCATAACCCTAACACTAGCAATAACTCTAGCTCTAACCATAACCCTAACCGTAACGCTAACACCAACACTGGCCATAAACCTAACCCTAACACCAACACTGACACTGACACTAGGTTGATAGGCTTGTTATAAGTCTAAATTGTCCCTGGCGTGTGTGGGATAGTGTTCAGGTATTGACTGGTCACAGGTTGGGTCCACAAATTGGGGACGTGGGGGTGGGGGGGTGGAATGGGAGAAGTGAGAGTAATGGGGAGCGGGGGATTTGAAGGGGAGGTGAGAGTGGAGAAGGGAGGAAGAGGGGGGAAGGAAAGAAGGGGATGGTGAGGGGAGGGGAGAAGGGTAGGGGGGTAGTGGAGAAGGAGGGATGGGAGGGGAGAGGGGAGTTCAGTCTACACTCACTGAATCCACCCCTGTGAAAAGTTAGAGATGGTGATTGGATCTAGAAGCGGACCAATACATCTGTAAATAAAACTGAACGACTCAGACATCTTTACATTTGCACAATTGATTTTATTGTATTCATTTTAATATATTAATGTTTAAAATCCATGCATTGAAGGACGAATATTTTACAGCCCATCTGTAGTCACTAACCCTAACCGGGTGTCACCTGCAGGACAGCATTTGTCAGCGTGTGACAGGGCACACGGCCATGGTGAGACACCTAGATGTTGCCCCTGGATTTTGAACATTCCAAAATCCATGGGCGACAGGGAGACAACCTCTTCAGGCTGTCGCCAAAAATGTCCCCAAGTAGAACTGGCCCTTAACAGGATCGGTCCGAGTCAGCATGGATTTACAAAGGGGAAATCATGCTTAACTAATCTTCTGGAACTTTTTGAAGATGTAACTAGGAAAATGGACAAGGGAGAACCAGTGGATGTAGTGTACCTGGACTTTCAGAAAGCATTCGATAAGGTACCACATAGGAGATTAATGGACAAAATTAGGGCACATGGTATTGGGGGTAGAGTGCTGACATGGATACAACATTGGTTGGCAGACAGGAAACAAAGAGTAGGGATTAACGGGTCCCTTTCAGAATGGCAGGCAGTGACTAATGGGGTACCGCAAGGCTCGGTGATGGGACTGCTATTTACAAAAGATATTAATGATTTAGGTGAAGGGATTACAAGTAACATTAGCAAATTTGCAGGTGCCCCAAAGCTGGGTGGGAACTGTGAGGAGGATGCTATGGGGATGCAGGGTGACCTGGACAGGTTGGGTGAGTGGGCAGATGCATGGCAGATGATGTTTAATGTGGATAAATGTGAAGTTATCCACTTTGGTAGCAAAACCAGGAAGGCAGATTATTATCTGTATGGTGTTAAGTTGGGAAAAGGGGAAGTACAACGGGATCTGGGGGCCATTGTTAATCAGTCTATGAAAGTAAGCATGCAGGTACAGCAGGCAGTGAAGAAAGCCAATGCCATGTTGACCTTCATAACAAGAGGAGTCGAATGTCGGAGCAAAGAGGTCCTGTTGCATTGGTACAGAGCCCTAGTGAGACCACACCTGGAATATTGTGTGCAATTTTGGTCTACAAAGTTGAGGAAGGACATTCTTGCTATTGAGAGAGTGTAGCGTAGGTTTAGAAGGTTAGTTCCTGAGATGGCGGGGCTGTCATGTGCTGAGAGAATGGAACTGCTGGGCTTGTATACTCTAGAATTTAGAAAGATGAGAGGGGATCTTATTGAAACATATAAGATTATTAAGGATTTAAACACATTAGAGGCAGGAAACATGTACTCGATGTTGGGGGAGTCCAGAACCAGGGGCCACAGTTTAAGAATAAGGAGTAAGCCATTTAGAACAGAGATGCGGAAACACTTTTTCACCCAGAGAGTTGTGAGTTTGTGGAATTCGCTGTGGAGGCCGGTTCTGTGGATACTTTCAAGAAAGAGCTAGATAAGGCTCTTAAAGATCGCGGAGTCAAGGGATATGGGGAGAAGGCAGGAACGGGGAACTGATTGGGGATGATCAGCCGTGATCACATTGAATGGTGACAGGAACCTCTTTATTCTAGCAACGCTGAAAGCCAAGACCAAGGTAAGAACTTATGCTTATAAATGTTCAATGGTTCTTTATTAGTCATATCGACAGTTAAAGTGAAATTCATTTCTGTATACAGTTTAATACATGTATCACCATACATAATCACTATGACAAATCTTAAATAAGCATCTGGGATACGGCACAAGTGTATAATGAGACACAATTATACAATTTATTTGTTGTCATTTAAACATCATTGAGGTTGAAACGAAATTTGGTTTCTGCAGTCGTACAAACAAGAAGAAGAACCAAGACACAACACAGTTTACACAAACATCCATCACAGCGAATCTCCTCCTCCTCACTGTGATGGAAGGCAAAGTCTTATCTCTCCCCTGCTCTCCCCATTCTCCTCCCGATGTAAAAGTCAAAGCCCCCGGGCGGGCGATGGTAAATAAGTAGTAAATAACAGTAGTAGATTGAGATAGTGGACAGAGAGGCCAGGCTTGGTGCCATTATTCAAGTCTCCGTTTGTAAGTTCTGTGTTGGCGGTTGTGTGTGTGGGGGGGCAGCGAGCGTTGTGCAGCCGGAGAGGGGGGGGTGTGTGGGGAGGGAAGGGGAGAGGGTGCGGGGGGTGGGGAGGATGGGGGGGGTGGTTGTTTTGGTTGGGGGGGGGGGCAATGTGGGGGAGAGGGGGTGGTGGGGGGGCAGCGAGGGGGGTTGTTGGGGAGGGGGGTGTTGAGCCGGGGGGGGGGGGGTGATGGTGGGGGAGGGGGGTTGTGGGCAGGGGTGTTTATGGTGGCGGGGGGGGACGTGACGTTGTGGAGCCGGGGGATGTGGGCGGGGGGGGGGAGGGTGTCTAGGGGAGGGGATGCGGAGGGAGGGAGGATGGGGGCGAGGGGTGTGTGTGTAGGGGTGGCAGTGAGCGTTGTGGAGCCAGAGATGGGGGATGGGGTGTGGGTGGGGGGGGGGGTGTGTGTGTGTGGGGGGAGCCGTGGGGTATGGGAGAGAGGGTGTGTGTTCGGTTCGAGGTAGAGGGAGGATGTGGGAGTGGGGGAAGAAGGTGTGTGTTCCGCGGGGGTGTGGGGGGGCCAGTGAGTGTTGTGGAGCCAGAGAGGAGGGTATGTGGGTGGGGGGAGGGAGGGTGTGTGTAGGAGAGGGTGTGTGCGGGAGGGGCGAATGTGGGGAGAGGGGCGTGGGGGAGGGAGAGGGAGGATGTGGGAGGGGGAGAGTGGGGGGGGAGGAGGGTGTGTGTATGGTAGGGTGGTGTGTGTGGGGGAGGAGCGGGGAGTGTGAGGGAGAGGGGGTGTGAGGGGAGAGGGGGTATTTGGGGAAAGAAGATGTGGGGAAGATGCGGGTGGTGTGTGTGTGTGGGGGGGGTGGGTGTGTATTTCTTGCTGTAGATTAACAAACCTGTAATTGCAGCAACACAAAAATGCATTAATTTACATTTCAGTAAATGTGTACTCACGATACTACTGTAAACATGTCTGTAATGCAACCAAAGACTCAGTCCATAGTTCTTCACAGCTCATAGATGTGGTTTGTGTCGGGCAGTGTTCAAGAGTTGATGGTTGCTGGGAAGAAGCTGTTCCTGAACGTGGAGGTCACGTTTTTTGGGATTCTGAACAAAATAATGGGATGGAATAGTGCAACGACACACAGATAACTAATAAAATAATTATCCAGGAATATAATAATTGAATGCTAGTGTAAAAAACATCTGTCGGGCAGCAAAAGACACAGTCCATAATATCTCATCGTTGTAGTTCATGTTGTGCAGTGTTTGAGAGGCTTGTAATTGCTGGGAAGAAGCTGCTCTTAAACATGGAGGTCAGTTTCCCTGCTTCTGTTGGCTTTTCACACTGGTCGGGTGGTGTGAGTCTTTGATATTAGCTGCCGTCTGCAGGTAGCATCTCCTGTAGATCCCTTTGATGGTGAAGAGATCATCACCTGTGACGGACTGAGCAGTTTCTGCGTAACACCAACATCGTCACACTGTACAAGATCACAGTGAGTGCACCAACTACAGGGACATCTCACTTCTGAGTGTTACAGGAAAGGCCTTTGCCAGAGTGATCCTGCAAAGACTGCACAGACTCGCTGACCTGAGGCACAATGCGGTTTCCATGGAGGTAGATCCACAATGGACATGATCTTCTCCCTGCGTCAAATACAAGGAAAATATCAAGAGCAGCAAACTCCATGTTCATTGCCTTTGTGGATGTTACGAAAGCTTAGAGGTGGTCATGTTTTGTGTGTGATTGCATTGTGCTGGACCCAGGACAGATCTTCAGAGACATGGACAACCAGGAACTTGCAACATAACGTTCTCCACCACTGTCCCACGAATGAAGACAAGTTTGTGGATCATCAGCTTTCCCCTCCTGAGGTCATCGACCATCTGCCATGTTTCCTGTGATTGACCAGAGGACAATATCTGAAGATACGGCCATGGACCAGGGCTGGCACACAGAAGCTTCATCACATCTGACCCTGCTGTGTTGTTGAGGAATATCTGGTGTCACTGGGAATGTGGAGCTGATCCTCTGTAAACTGCCCTCAGTGGAAGACCATGATGGAGATGTGTTTTTAGAGCTCGGCTGTAAGTGAAGTTGGAGCAGAAAACTGCTGGAGGAATTCAGTGGGTCAGGCAGCATCTGTGGAGGGAATGGACAGACGACGTTGGGATCGGGACCATTCAAGACTCCATTCTTGTCTCCATTTACCAGGTTGGATTATGATGACAGGAAATGGCCAAGATTGATGATCACCATAGATTGGAGTGATAGATGATTGAAGATCCTGAAGACCCAATCTTGCTCCACATTCTCTGCGACCATCCACACCTGGAGCTGGAGAAGCTGTTGAGGAACAACTTGGTGGCACTTCTAGTTGCCCTGGATCTCCTCCAGATTGTTTGAAGAGGAAAGCATGAAACATCTGCCGACTGATGTGGTCGCCAGCTGTTTGCGAGGAAACTTTCCCTCCGAAGACTTGCAGGAAAATGCCACTGGGGCAGATGATGGGTCGGAACTGGACGAATTTGACAAATTTCTTAAACGGTGTGGATTCTCCCGTACAACCCCAAGAGGGATTGGACAGCACGCAACAAAAGCGATGTCAGGAAGCCGAGTGCCGTTCGTGTAAAACCATCGGATATGAAGCGACATCGGTGGGGACCGCACCGGAATTTCTCACTCCGACCAACAAAGGCCCTTTTAAGAGCCACTTCTGGAAAGAGCTACAACCTCATCCCCGCACGCACTCTCATCAACATTTTCCAGAACATCCGACAGCGATCTGTTGCACGTGAGAATCCACGGTGTTTAAGAAATTTGTCAACCTCGTCTGTCTCGGACTCATCATCTGCCCCAGTAGCATTTTCCTGCAAGTCTTTGGAGGGAAAGAGGAAGAGAAGAACTTCAGGGGCTGATGGACAGACTGTCTCAAGCTCGCAACAAAGACCGACTGACCATTATCAGAGAGAGGGTGGTGTCCCTCAACACAGACGTAACACCAACATCGTCACACTGCACAAGGACAAGGGAGATCGCAGTGAGTGCACCAACTACAGGGACATCTCACTTCTGAGTGTTACAGGAAAGGCCTTTGCCAGAGTGATCCTGCAAAGACTCACTGACCTGAGGCACAATGCGGTTTCCATGGAGATAGATCCACAATGGACATGATCTTCTCCCTGCGTCAAACCCAAGGAAAATGTCAGGAGCAGCAAACCCCATTGTTCATCGCCTTTGTGGATGTTACAAAAGCTTTTGATTCTGTCAACAGACACGGCCTCTACCAGCTACTGGAGATGATTAGATGTCCATCACGTCTTCTAAACCTCACTTGGTCCTTCCATGAGATCATGCATCTACTGTGGAATTTGATGAAGCTACATCGGACAGTTTCCCCATGATATGTGGAGTGAAGCAAGACTCTGTCCCAACTCCCATGGTGTTTGGCATCTTCCGATCTGCCCTTCTGCCCTTTGCCTTCCCAACAGGCACGGAAGTCGTGTATCTTCAAACCAGAAGTGATGGGATGCTCTTCAATGTGGCAATGTTGAAAGCCAAGATGAAGATGAGAACTGTTCTTGTAAGGGAACTCCAGCCCGCTGATGATGCTGCACTCAGTTCCCCAACAGAAGAAGGACTTCAGGGGCTGATGGACAGACTGTCACATGCTCACACCAAAGATCGACTGGCAATCAGCGTTAAGATGACTGTTGTCATGGGTCGGGGCACTCCGCTCGCCTCTGAAATCACCATAAGCACCACTCCACTGGAAAATGTCTTAAATTCACCAACCTAGGATCTACGGTGACTGACAGCCACTCTCTGGATAAGGAAACAAATTCATGTACAGTAAACCACCTTCCTCTACAGCACCCAGCTTCAGGAGACTAAGCAAGTGGACATGGAAGAACAGGAAACTCACAATGAAGACCAAGGTAGCTGTCACGTTACTGTACAGCAGTGAAGCTTGGGCGACTTACCTACATCAAGAACGGTGAATGAATGGGAGAGGACCAAGAGAGGGCCCAGCAGTGAGCAGCCTAGGACGGGCCCGCGGTGGGTGTCGGAGGTCGGTCGAGGAGTGATGTGGAGAGCAAAATGGGACCTGCGTTGGAACCAGGACAGATCTTCAGAGATATGAACGCCCAGGAACTTGAAGCAGGATCTTGGAACATAACTTTCTCCACCACTGTCCCATCAATGAAGTCAAGTTTGTAGATCTGCGGCTTTCTCCTGAGGTCAACAAATAGTTCTGTGGTCCTGCGGACATTGAGAACAAAACGTCTGCACTGGCAGCATTCCCTCAGATTATCAATCTCTCTCCTGTACTCTGACTCATCATTATCCATCATTTGTCCAACAACGGTGGTATCGTTGGTGGAATTTAAAGACGGCATTGGAATGGTCTGGGTGTGCAGTCCTGGTGATAGAGCAGGGGACTGAGCACAGTCTTGTGTTGGTTATAGAGGAGGAGGTGTTGCCTGTTTGTGCTGATTGTGGTCTGCTGATGAGGAAATTGAAGATCCAGTTGTACAGGATTGAGCAGCGACAAGGTTAAGGAGATGTGTGGGGACATCCAGGACTGATCTTCAGAGACATGGACACCCAGGAACTTGCAACATTAAGTTCTTCACCACTGTCCCATGAATGGAGACAAGTTTGTGGATCAACGGCTTTCCACTCTTGAGGTCATCGACCTCTGCCATGTTTCCTGTGATTGACCAGAGGACAATATCTGAAGATACGGCCATGGACCAGGGCTGGCATGCAGAAGCTTCATCACACCTGACCCTGCTGTGTTGCTGAGGAAGATCTGGTGTCACTGGGAATGTGGAGCTGATCCTCTGTAAACTGCCCTCAGTGGAAGACCGTGATGGAGATGTGTTTATAGAGCTTGGCTGTCAGCGAAATTGGAGTAGAAAACTGCTGGAGGAACTCAGCGGGTCAGGCAGCATCTGCGGAGGAAAATGGACAGATGACATTTGGATCAAGATCCTTCAAGACTCCATTCCTGTCTCCTTTTACCAGGTCAGTTTCTGATGACAGGAAATGGCCAAGATTGATGATCATCATGGACTTACATGTCTGATGCTTGAAGATCTGAAGACCCAATCTTGCTCCACCTTCTCTGCGAACTTCGACACCTGGCGCTGGAGAATCTGTTGAGGAACAACTTGGTTGGATTTCTTGAGGCCCTGGATCTCCTCCAGATTGTTTGAAGGTGGGTGCCGTAGGTCGGCCGAGGACACGACTACGAGAGGCCATTTCATCTGTGGAGGGATTGGACAGACAACGGCTTGGATCGGGAATCTTCAAGACTCCATTCTTGTCTCCATTTACCAGGTCGGTTTCTGTTGACAGCTTGATGATCACCATGGACTTGAATGACAGAAGATTGAAGCCACTCAAGACCGGACTTGGCCCGCAGTGGCCACAAACAAGGACGATCCCGGCAGCCGAAGTGACCGCCAAGACAAGGGTCAAGTATGGGCGCGCGGTAGGTGCCGGAGGTCAGACTTCTCATGGAATGGCTCGCCGCAGAGAAGGAAGAGGAACCATCGGGACCATATTGGTCACTCATCACCCCAACAGAAGAAGGACTTCAGGGACCGATGGACAGGCTGACTCATGCTTGCAATGATTACCGACTGGCAATCAGTATTAAGACAACTGTTGTCATGGGTCAAGGCACTCCACTCCTCTCTGTAATCATCCTAAACACCTGTCAGCTGGAAACTCATCCAACTCACCGACCAAGGATCAACGGTGACTGATAGCCACTCTCTAGACGAGGAAATCAATTCACCCTCAGTAAACCACCTTCCTATACAGTAACCACATTCTGGAGGATATCCAAGCAGACATGGAATAACAGTAGTAACAATGTCCTATTGGCAACATTCCCTCAGATTATCAATCTCTCTCCTGTGCTCTGACTCATCATTTGTCCAACAACAGTGGTATCGTCGGTGGAATTTAAAGGCAGCATTGGGATGGACTGGCTGTGCAGTCCTGGTCATATAGCAGGGGACTGAGCACACAGCCTTGAGCTGGTCCTGTGTTGGTTATAGAGTCAAGATTCAAGAATGTTTTATTGTCATGTGTCCTGGATGGGGCAATGAAATTCTTACTTGCTGCAGCACAACAGAATATGTGAATATGTAAACATTGCATATAATAGTGGGAAAAAAAGAAAAAGTTCAATAAATAACAAATATAGTGCAAATAACAAATATAGTATTTTGCAGTTCAGAGCTCAGAGCTTATTTGTTGTGTTTAATAGCTTGATGGTTGTGGGGAAGAAGCTGTTCTTGAACCTGGACGTCACAGTTTTCAGGCTCCTGTACCTTCTTCCTGATGGCAGTGGTGAGATGCGTGTGTGGCCAGGATGGTGTGTGGGGTCCTTGATGATGTAGGCTGCCTTTTTGAGGCCAGCGACTAGGATAGATCCCCTTCGACAGTGGGGAGGTCAAAGCCTGTGATGGACTGGGCAGTGGTCACAACTTTTTGCAGTTTTTTTCGCTCCTGGACGGTCAAGTTGCCGAACCAGGCCACGATGCAACCAGTCGGAAAGCTCTCGACCGTGCTCCCTTGAGGTTTAGGAGAATCCTCTTGGACATGTGGAATTTCTGTAATCTCAGGAGGTAGAGTGGGTGGAAGGAGGGGGTGTTGCAGAGCTGAGATCCCACCCAGGGCTGACAGCGGCTACGGGAGCCAATATTGCCCCGTCAACAGAAGTCTCAAGGCCCCCGACTGCGGGAGAACAAAGAAGGAAGGAAGCAGAATCAGAATTAAGGGACAGAAGTTTAGGGGTAATATGAGGGGGAACTTCTTTACTCAGAGAGTGGTAGCGGTTGTGGAATGAGCTTCCAGTGGAAGTGGTGGAGGCAGGTTCATTGGTATCATTTAAAAATAAATTGGATAGGCATATGGATGAGAAGGGAATGGAGGGTTATGGTATGAGTGCAGGCAGGTGGGACTAAGGGGGAAAAACATTTGTGTCGGCACGGACTTGTGGGGCCGAGAGATGGCCTGTTTCCGTGCTGTAATTGTTATATGGTTATTGAACTTTTCCCGGGTGATCATCGGCCTCTGATTAACCAACTACAATATACTATATTTATTCATTGTCATTTGAACTTCAAATGAGGCTCAAACGAAACCCTGTTTCTACAGCCATACAAAAGAAAAAAACAATTTCTACAAGACACACAAACAATTTAATTCACACAAAACCACATCCATCAGAGTGAATCTCCTCCTCACTGTGATGGACGGCAACGTCTTTTCTCGCCCCTGCACCATTTCTCTCCCGATTTCGAAGCCCCAGGCTGGCGATGGTAAGTCCCCCGGCCGTTTAAGGCCGCGCCGGGTGACCAAAGGACAAGATCTGAAGAGATGGTCACGGACCAATGTAGAAGCTTCACCGCTCCTGACCCCCCTTTCTGTGTTCCTGAGGAGATGTGGTGCTACTAGGAATTGACTGAGCTGCTTCTCCGCGAAACGGCCTTCCCGTGCCTGGTATGGGACAATCGCTCGGGACTTCAGGTAAGACATTTACTTGGATATCCTCCCTCTGTAATTCCCCATGAGATAGACCTTACAAACAGTTGTAGAAACACTCACAGGCAGCATATTCATTGGCTCCCCCGATCTCCTCACTGTCTGAAGCAACTCCTGTGCCACCAACAATGTAGACAGTTGTCGCTCTTCAAACTGTGCCATTGTCATGTTCATTAGTCATAGGAGCAAATTTAAGGCCATTTACAGCCCATTGAGTCTACTCCACCATTCAACCACGGCTGATCTATATTTCCCTCTCGACCCCATTCTCCTGCCTTCTTCCCCAAAAAACCTTTGATCCCCAACTACTCAAGAACCTGTCAATCTCCGCTTTAAAATTTCCCAATGACTTGGCCTCCGCTGCTGTCTGTGGCAAATAATTCCACAGATTCACGCCCTCTCCCTAAAAAAAAAATCATGTTACAGGAGCAGAATAAGGCCATTCAGCCCATCATAGAAACATAGAAATTAGGTGCAGGGCAGTTTCGGCCCTTTGAGCCTGCACCGCCATTCAATATGATCATGGCTGATCATCAACTCAGTATCCCGTACCTGCCTTCTCTCCATACCCTCTGATCCCCTTGGCCACAAGGGCCACATCTAACTCCCTCTTAAATATAGCCAATGAACTGGCCTCAACTACCCTCTGTGGCAGAGAGTTCCAGAGATTCACCACTCTCTGCGTGAAAAAAGTTCTTCTCATCTCGGTTTTAAAGGATTTACCCCTTATACTTAAGCTGTGACCCTTGTCCCTGGACTTCCCTAACATCGGGAACAATCTTCCTGCATCTAGCCTGTCCAAACCCTTAAGAATTTTGTAAGTTCTATAAGATCCCCTCTCAATCTTCTAAATTCTAGAGAGTATAAACCAAGTCTATCCAGTCTTTTCTTCATAAGAACAGTCCTGACATCCCAGGAATCAGTCCTGGTGAACCTTCTCTGCACTCCCTCTATGGCAATAATGTCCTTCCTCAGATTTGGAGACCAAAACTGTACGCAATACTCCAGGTGTGGTCTCACCAAGACCCCTGTACAAACTGCAGTAGAACCTAGTTCAAGGCCTTCATCGGCCATTCAATCAGGGCTGATCTATCTCTCCCTCTCCACCCCATTCTCCTGCCTTCTCCCCATATCCCAATGGCATCCGTACGAATCAATAATCTGTCAATCTCTGCCTCAAAAATATCCATTGACTTGGCCTCCACCTCCGTCTGTGGCAATGAATTCCACAGCTTCACCACCCTCTGACTAAAGAAATTCCTTCTCATCTTTCTAAAGGTACGTTCCTTTTATTCTGAGGCTATGGCTTCTGGTCCAAGACTCTCCGACTGGTGGAAACATCCACTTTTACTATTCGGTAAGTTTCAATGAGCCACCCCCTCATCCTTCCTAAACTCCAGCAAGTACAGGCCCAGTGCCATCAAAACACCATCATTCCTGAGATCTTTCTTGTTCTCTGGACCAAACACATCCCTCCTGAGATTGGTGCCCAAAACTGCTCACAATATTCCACATGCAGTCCCTGACCAGTGCCCAGGAATTTGCCTCAGCATTACATCCCTGTTTTGTTTGTATTCAAGCCTTCTAAAAATAAACCTGCTGGCTTTGCATTCGACTTCCTTACCACCCGATTCACTTGCAAATTAACTTTTTAGGAATCCTGCAGCAGCAGCACTCCCGAGTTCCTTTGCACCTCCAAATCACCTGAATTCTCTCCCCCATTTAGAAAATAGTCTACATCTTTATAATTCCTCCTACTACCAAAATGCATGCCTCTACATTTTGCTCTGCTGTATTCCATCTGCCACTTCTCAGCCCCACTCTCTCAACCTTTTTAGTTTTGTACCTTCTGTTGTTTTTTTCAAAAAGCTTCCCGATTCTCCCAGCTACCCCACTAACTAACCTTTGCAAATGTTATATCCCTTCTCTTTAATTGTATTCTCCTTGTCTCCTTTCTAAAGATACATCCTTTATATTTCTGAAGCTGTGCCCTGTGTCCTAGACTCTCTCCCACTAGTGGAAATATCCTCTCACATCACTCTTTCCACTATTCAATGAGGTTCCCGCTCATCCTTCTAAACTCCAGCGAGTACAGGTCCCAGAGCTGTGGTCAAACCATTCATCATATGTTAATCCAATCATTCTCATAAACCTCCTCTGCACCTCTCTAATAATCCATCTTCAAGATATGGATCCCCAAACTGCTCACAATATTCCACATAGTGATCTGACCAGTGTATTAAAGCCTCAGCATTACATCTATTTTTTATATATTTTTAGAGTTACTCCACCTTTTGAGTTTATATTCCAGTTGTCTTTGAAATGAATGCTAACATTGCATTTGCCTTGTATTTGTATGTGCAGAATCGCTCAGCATTTGGAGAAGAAACAAAATGGGCCTTTGGGACATCCAGCGTTGCCCTGCCCTTCAATTCCACGGCTGGTGATCTTACCCAACATTTTTTGCTGCACAGAGCCGGGGGGTAAAAATCGAGCAGAAGCCCATTGAAGACTCGTCACTACGGACTGCAACCGGTTCCAAAGAGAGTGATCAGATGTCACCAGAAACCCACTGTAACCACTCTGGACACTGCTCTTCCACGATGCAGGCCGTTACTCAGTACGTACCCTTCCAAAGGTTGTCTATGTAGACAGCAAGACTTAACCTGTTGGGGTCATGAGGACCAGTGGGTTCATTGTCCAACCAAGGAGTTGTTCTGAAGTCCTGATCTCCCTTTCTTTTACAGCAGGCAACTCAAATCCCACCCACCCTTTCAAAGGTCATTGAAAAAGCCACTAATGAAGAGCCATGATCTTGTATATTGGTCTGTTTTTATCTTGTGTCTCTGGAATTCTTGACTCTCAATACATCTCACCAAAGCTAGGAAATCTGGTTATGGTGTAACTGGGGTGGCAGGCCCTGAATCCTGCCGTGGTGGAAACAAGGAATTTGGTTTTGATTTGGGGGGAGGGGGGTATGGAGCATGGATTACAGTAAACTTTGCTATAGTGAACACACTGGTGGGGTGGGGGGGCGGTGCGTGAGAGGGAGGAGGTGCCCCCTGTCATTGCCAATTTCTGCTACATACCCCAATAAGGTTGTTTAATATGTACAGTACTCTTGGAAAAAAAAAAACAGCAAATAAACATACAGTAAGGGGCACAAAAATATCCATGCGTGTGGGGGCACAGTGGTACTGCAGTAGAGCAGGAATATTTTTCTCTATGATGAAAATTTCTGATTCGCTGCATTTCTTTGCAAAACGAGCTGTGATTTGGTTGAGATTTACGGCCTATGCTCTTCAGTCCCCATTGCGTCCCCCAACCCCTCCATCATCTCCCCCCCCCCCCCCCCCCCCCCCCACTACCGTGTCCATCTGAGTGCACCTCACACCTGCCTCTGTCCAAAAAAAGGTATTTTAAGAACTGCGGGAAAAGAGCTATGACCCTTTGTTTTACAAAGAAATATCGTTATTCACCAATTTTCAGCCTTTCAGCCCAGTGAGTGGCAGGTTGAATCATGAAGAAGGGTGTTCGCGCCCGAAACGTTGCCTATTTTCCTTCGCTCTTCGGCAACGTGTTTCGGGGACGAAACCAAAGAAAATAGGAGACGTTTCGAGGGACGAAACCCAAAGGAATAGGCAAAACGTTTCGGGTCGAAACCCGAAGGGTTTGGAACGAAACGTTGCTATTTCCTTCGCTCCATAGATGCTGCTTGCACCCGGCTGAGTTTCTCCAGCACTTTTGTCTACCCGAGAATAGAACTTGGTCCAGGACGTTTTCGGAGTGGCTGCATGAGAGCCTCAAGGGGGAGGGGGAGCAGTCGAAGTTGGTGCAAATGATAGGTCGTAGGAAAAGGAAGGAGGTTCTGCAACAGGGCTACAGGGAGTTAGGGAAAATCTTAAACACAGGGACTTCCAGGGAAGTGATCTCAGGATTACCTCCCAGTGCTAAGTTCTAGTGAGGGTAGTAAACAGGATGCTGGAAGAATCCATTGTATAGAGGTCCCGTTGTTAAAACTGCTCATGTTCCAGGGTCAATGCTAAAATCATTGTTTGCTTCCACCTGGTAAATTTCAAACAGACTAAAGGAAATGGGAAAAAAAGAGGAATTAATGTAGGTTTTGAATGTTAGAGGGGAATGAATATTTTGAAAACTTCTCGGTTTGGTAAAATAATTGAGTTAAAGGATCTTTGCCTCAAGGTTTGAGATTTCAAACTGCATTTCATTGATACCTGGAGCAGCTGCCTCCATAGCAGTGCAGGGGATGGATGTACATTACATTAATGCTCAAGTGTGGGACTCTGGGGAGCCATCATTAATCAGCCATGATCGAATGGACAGAGTTGACTGATGAATGGGCCGAATGCCGAATTCTCCTATCACTTAGGATCTTCAAGTCAAGTCAAAGTTTATTTGTCACATACACATACGAGATGTGCAGTGACATGAAAGTGGCAATGCTCGCGGACTTTTGTGCAACAAGACAAAAAACTAAACAACCAAACAATTATAAACACAATCATAACACAAATATTTTTTTACATAATAAAATAATGGAGGAAAAAAAACGATCTCTCGTGAGATCATAAGTGATGGGAGCAGAAATTCATGTTACAGGAACAGAATTATAACACCATTCAGCCCAATCAAGTCTACTACGCACTTCAATCATGGCTGATCTACATATCCCTCCTACCCCCCCTCCCTTGCCTTCTACCCATCACCCTTGACACCAGATTTGTAACTATTAGTGTAAAACCTCAGGCCAGGCTGTCTATTGATGATTTATGTTGCAAACATAGGAAAGAATTGAGCCCTTTGTCCCACAAACAGCCAGGATGAGCGGAGACGGTCTTGTGCAGCCAAATGTCATTGAGCAGACAATATAGCGAGCCAGCCGGAGTATTGGAAGGAGTATGGATGACTTGCTTGTGTGTGAATGTGGCCTAGATAGCCGCGCAGATTGAAATCCGATATGTCGGCGCCGATAACCTTTCCTGCTTAAAGGCAAAACTCTGCTTCCCAATCCCTTGAAGGGCCAGGGCGCTGAATGTCAACGGCGTTTAAGAGTTGCGGTGATCCGTTGTTCTCGCTGTTTACCTTGCCTCTCGCTGCTCTTATCTCTCCGGCCAAACCAGCCTCTCACGTGAGGTTATACGATACTCCGTGGGCAAAGATCTCCCACGCAGTCAAGGCTTACAGTGTTCCGGATTAAACAGCGGGGCAAGCGGGCCCAAGAGAACCCCAACTCCCCAAGTGATAGGAGAAAGAGTTAGGCCATTATCGCCCCTCAGGCCTGGAAGGCGCTTATAGGTGCACAAATCCAGGACAAATAGACTCAGTAAATTTTGCGTTCCTCGAATGATAACTACTATAGTCTAATTCACACATGCACGGACTCCATGCCCAACACCACAGACTTCCCATCTCTAGATGTATTGTAGCGCCGCAGAATTTGTGCACTATCCCAGAATTGCACCCCCCCCCCCCCATCCCCACCCCCTTCTCCCTTCTGTTTTTTACCTCTGTATTGTGTTTTTCTCTTCGGTTTGTTGTGCTAAAATTGTATGTATGCACTGAGTACGAGCAGCTTTCAGATTCACTGTACAGGTATAAGTGACATAACTGGCATATCATATCAAGTCTAGCTCCGCCATCCTCATTGCCGATTGTCTCAATCTGAAGAAGGGTCTCGACCAGACACGTTCACCCCATTCCTTTCTTCTCCAGATATGTTGCCTGTCCCGGCTGAGTACCTCCACATTTTGTGTCTATCGTTCGATTTACAAACCAACAACTGTTGCTTCCCTACACTTGCTCACCCTCCAACCCCACATTCTCCCCCCATAACCCCTGACACTGCACTAATCAGAATAAATCTCTGGCCTTAAAATTTCCATTTACTTGTGGCCTCCACAGCCGCCTGTGGTCAAAGAATCCCACAGAGTCACGCACGCCTCTGACGGAAAGAAATTGCTCCTCATCCTTACTAAAGGTTTTATTATGTCCTTTTATTTTGAGATGGGCCCTCGGGTTCTAGAATCGCCCACTAGGAACAACAGCTGGACTTTCTCAGCGGGTCAGGCAGCATCATCTTAGGTCATCAGTAATAGGACTCGATTTATGCATTCGGCCCATCAGTCCTCTGCCATTGATCGGCTGATCTATCTCTCCCTCCTAACCCTTTCTACGGCCTTCTCCACATAACCCCCTGACACCCATTCGGAATCAAGAGTCTAAGGTAGACACAAAATATCTGGAGTAACTCACTGGACAGGCAGCAGCTCTGAGAGAGAAGGAATGTGCGATGTTTTGGTTCTAGACCCTTCCTTCAAACTTAATCAAGAAAATCTATCTCTGCCTTAAAAAATCCCCACTGATTTGGCCTCCACACCGTCTGTGGCAATGAATCCACTGAGTCACCCCCTCTGGTTAAATAAATTCTCATTCCTTCCGCTCTCTCCGTTCTTCTTTGGAGAAAAGGAAATAGCCTGAGAGACGTGAAGAAGGGTCTCGAAGCCGAAACGTCACTAATCCTTTACTCCATAGATCTGCCTGACCCCTTATTACTCCAGCACTCTGGGAAACGTCACCTATCCATTTTCTCCACAGATGCTGCCTGTCCGCTGAGTACTCCACACTCTGTTGAAAACACCTATCAGTTCTCCACAGCTGACTGCCTGACCTCTGATTATGTGCAGCAGCATCGAAAGCTAAGATAAGGCACGCTTCGGACGAAACCTTCTGGAAATAGGGCAACTTGTCGGGTCGAAACCCTCCCGGTTTCGGCCCAAAACGTTGCCTATTTCCTTAGCCTGATATATGCGGCTGCAACGCCGCTGAGTTTACTCCAGCACTCTGTGAAACGTCACCTATCCATGTTCCTCCACCGATTGCTGCCTGACCCGAATGGTTACTCCAGCCACTCCTGTGACACGTCACCTATACAGTTCCTCGCACAGATGCTGCCTGACCCGCTGAGTTACTCCAGCACTCTGTGAAACGTCACCTATCCATGTTCTCCACAGATGCTGCCTGACCCACTGAGTTTACTCCAGCACTCTTGCAACGTCACCTACCATGTCCGCCAAGATGGCTTCCTGACCCGCTGAGTTACTCCAGCAATTCTTCTTCTTCTTTCATGTGGCGTGCACAGCCTAAAGTTGTAGTAACAACGTGGTTCCATTTGATTGTGCCCGCCCCCCATGTTGATTACATTTGTTGAATCGGAGCGGACACGTGAAGGTTGCAATCTCCCACCGCGGCCCTGACATGCTGACTTGTTGGATGCTCCAGCCCCTCTGCCAATACGTGGGGTCAATTTACTCAGCGAAGTGGAGCGATGCAACGCGGGGCAGGGATCAGTTTTCATAAGTGAGTTGTGTCACTTTGGCATTGCTGGACTTCCCTTCCCCTGGAGATACCTGTCTCCAAGGCCCCTTTAATATTCAGTCACAGCAACAGTACACCATGTGGTAACAATCGGCCCTTTTTTTTTGCACCCCCCCCCTTTTTTTTTGTGTTTTTTTTCCCCAACATTGCATTTGTGGCTGTTTTGATTAACGATTTAGATTTTTTTTTTTAGCGTGGTTAGTTGTCTCAACCCTTTCTCGATGGCTCGATTTAATCTAAGGGTCATAAGTTCGTGATGCCAAGGTAAAACTACTCTCCTCTGCCTCGGTGTCAGAGGTCATTGGGAAATGCCGACAATGGGGTTAGATCATCAGGTTCATATGTGATGGAGCAGAATTAGTGCCATTCAGCCCATCAAGTCTACTCCGCCATTTAATTAAAACAGAGCTTGCTCTCTTCAATGAGTTGGAGATATCTCCTGGGCTAACGGAAATCAAGGATATGGGAGAAGGCAGAGGAACGGTGTACTGATTCTGGATTATCAGCAATGATCATATTGAATGGGCTGGTGCTGCTTGAAGGGCCTAATGACTTGGCCTCTCACCAACCTTCTGTGACAATGAATTCCACAGATTCACCTCCCTCTGGCTAAAGAAATTCCTCCTCGTCTCCATTCTAAGTCCGTTTACTAGAAAACGTTTTTACAAACTCACCACCGTTTGTCTTCTCCCCAATGGTCCTCTTGTTCTGCGTTTCACCCGACATTGAAGTAGTCTTTCATTATTTCCTGCCTGGCGTTTTGCATGCCTTTGCCCAGATAGATCATTTTCATATCAGGTGCCATCAAAGAATCGTTATTCGTATTCCTTTCATTCCTTGTGAAACCCTGTACCTCTTGTCCAAGAGTAATACCTTGACAGTGCCATAGTGTACGGCTGTGAAATGAAGAGAGTAGGGAAGGAACTGGAGTGATTGAAAGTCAGTGTATTTTCACGGGACAATACGAGATGTGCAGTGAAATGAAAAAGTGCA